>NC_086375.1:85693335-86000066 GCF_036588685.1 Mytilus trossulus | reverse complement strand
TATTAAATGAACTAGCATCTATTTCTTCCAATTGAAGGTAAGCGTCTTTTGTATATCCATAAATTCAATCCTGGTATCTATGATGCGTTTATTTGTAAGATACATTTTACAGACAGAGGAAGTTATAATGCAGATGTAGAGGTTATACAAATAGACGCCCAATATTGAATTAATCACAACTTGCAACAAAATCATTCAATTTTTTAAATTACAGCTATCAAAAATCCGAATAAGTCACAGAGTTTTGAACACATTTGTCTTTGACTCTAAAATTAAAAATGGAAATGGAAAATGTGTCAAAGAAACAACAACCCGACCAAAGAGCAGACATGATCAACATTACATTTATAAGGCAAAGGACTGATGAGTTATCACATTTATTCAAATCAACACTTATTAAAAGTCTTTGTCTCATTCGGATTCACACATCATGAAACTAAGTTTCATTGAAAAATTACTGTTGTCACTTATCTTATTTGTTCCTTTCTGTCAAAATGAGATGGAAAAATATCATGGGGATAGATAAAACTATCAAGCCGTACAAAAACAAAAATTACAAAAAAATGTAAGTGGGCGAAAAATACATAGAATTCAACGATTTAAAGGCTTAACATCGCGAACCTCGCTAAGACTTGAACGTGATAACAGGTGTCCAAGAAGGCGAATCGTGCCCCACAAAAGCCATTCGTCATATAGATAGTGGATAATACAAATCCTGTGATAAATCTCATTCGAGGATGTCCCATATGTGCAAAAAAAAAGGGCCACGAGGAGATTTATTTCATGTTAAGCCATAAATAACATGACAAAACAATACCTGACAATTTCCCCCTGTTTATAGTAAATCGTATTGGTATTATTGCACAATTGTTAATTGCATATTTTTTTATTGCAGGAAATTTGTGCAGCAAGATATTTCCACGACAATAAATGATAAACTATTGATGAAATACCTTTACATGTTACTTGTTCTTTCGCATCAAACTGATTAACGAATTATTACATCGAAAACCTTGATGATTTTTGTAAGGCAAAGGGATTCAAATTATAAAACAATGTTGACCATTGTACCCCTATTTTTGAGATGGTTACCTATTAAGTCTATCTATTGTGTTCACACATCGTATACATACTGGATTTGTATGCGACTGTCGTTCAAGTGAGAGGTTTAGCTAGCTTTAAAACCATGTTTAATATACAATTTTCTACATAGGCAAATGCTGGTACCAAGTCGATAATATGACACTTGTTATCCATTTGTTTGATGTGTTTGAGCTTTTGATTTTGCCTTTTGATAACAGACTTTCTTTTTTATTTTCCTCGAAGCTCGGTATTTGTGTTATTTTACATTTTGCCTAAAACAAGAAATAAGTAAATTACTTCATATGAAACACATAACACCAGTATGGTTAATAGAGGTAAGGGAAGATGAATGTCTTCGACAAAAAACATTTTTTAAAAGTAAGGCAAGGATATCAAAGGAACATTTAAATTGAAAAGTCGAAAATAAACTTGACCTATAATTGCTCACTTTTTATACATTGTGACTTTGAAGGATTTTTTTTATTGGCACTTATATCATATCTTCTTATTTATATTGACAACTCCATGACAAAAAAAGAAACAAACGATCAAACAGATAAACACAGTATGCACATACAAAAGATAAAAACTTAAGACTAAACAAAACGAACCCCACCAATTAAATGGAGTGATTTTAGAAGAGGGACGAGAGATACCAACGGGACAGTCAAAATTCAGATGTTCTGTCTCAACATGTAGCCGCCTTGTTACACACATATTATAATTTAAGTGATGATCCTACTATATGTCTAAACAAATATTTCATACTTTAAAAGTATTGAATTCAAATTATAACATGTTTAATAATATAAGCGATAGAGATTCGATATTATTGCCAATGAGACAGCTATCCATCAGCTAGAGACAAAATAACGAAAATCTTGGTCAGGCTTAATATTTTGATATTCAGTACAAATAAACATCAATATTTTCAACATACTACTAGGGCATCGACTCTCAGTCCATTTAATGTACGCTTAAATGTTTCGCTTAAATTGAAAATCCCAATTTGATAAGACAAAAAGTGTTTGTTTTTACATAATGCATAGCTGTATTTAATACATAATGATTAAATTATTACTTCAATATGAAACTTGTTATATCTGAATTTATAAAAACGTCTTAAGCTTTAAAAGATTATTTGAAAAAAAACATAAAATCAAGACGAGGTCGTGATTGGTTTCCTGTAGTTTTATTTAAGAAATGGCATTGGTTTGTCATAAACAAAGGTTGGAAAGAAATTATGTTTGGCAATTTAGTTCCTATCGATTCATTCATTTAAGTCGATTTTTGAAAAAAAACCCTGATAAACTATATTGGAGTTTAGTGTGATGTCCATTTTTACTGAACTAGTGCACATTATTGTTAAGGGTTCAACTAAAAGACCCCCTCTTGTGTGCGGTATTTTTCTTGTTTTGTTGATCCATTTTGGGCGTCGGCTGTGTTCTGCTCTTTGGTCGGGTTGTCGTCCCTTTGCCATATTCATCATTTCCATTCTCAATATTGTTTATGATTTACAACCGTTAGTCGAGAAGAACAGGCAAAACCTTGATAAATGGAACCAAAAAATATAAACAACATTCAAGACATAAAGTTGTTAAAAATCAATGTCGTTTGAATATATTATAAGTATAAAGTTCGGTATGTACCTGTCATAATCTGTTAAGGGTATGTAATTCAATGGTTGTCTTTTTTCTTGTTCAACTTATAATATAATCCTGTTATTTAGTCGATTACTCACTAGAGTTTGTTTAAATGTTTATTTAAAATTGTTTGTCATTTTATATGCTGACGATACTGTCTTAATGGCAGAATCTCAGATAGATTTACAAAGACAACTGGACTCCTTATATGAATATTGTGAGTTATGGAAACTAAGAGTAAATGTGGAAAAAAGTAAGATTGTAATTTTTTCACAAGGTAGACTACCGCAAAATATTGTTTTTAAGTATAATAATATAATACTAGATATTGTGAGTGAATTTACTTATCTTGGTGTATTACTGTCTAGATCAGGAAATTTTTCAAGAGCTAAAAAAAAGCAATGTGAAAAAGCAACACATGCTATGTCCGATATTATTCGAAAAGGTAGAATACATAATCTGTCAATTGAATGCCAACTTGATCTATTTGATAAAATTGTTAAACCAATACTTCTGTATGGGTGCGAAGTTTGGGGTTTTGGAAATAATTCAATAATCGAGAGGGTTCATATTAAATTTTGTAAAATATTACTTCGAGTAAAAAAGTCTACTCCTGATTTTATGATTTATGGTGAATTGGGAAGATATCCATTTGATATTTCAATTAAGTTACGAATGATAAATTATTGGTTCAAGTTGGTAACCGGAAAACCTGACAAATTGCCTTTTATTTTGTATAACTTAGTAAATGCCAAATATGGTACAAATATTTTATGGTTAAAACAAGTCAAGTCAATTTTAGACACGTGTGGCTTGTCATATGTATGGGACAATATCTTTTTTGTAAATAGAACATGGCTACATGTAACCATCAAACAGAATTTAATAGATCAATTCAAACAAAAATGGCTAGCAAGCCTACAGGAATCACCAAAAGCATTAAATTATCGTTTATTTAAAGATACTTTGGAGTTTGAAAAATATTTTAATATTTTGGATGATAGGCAAATATCCTTATTTTTTAAATTTCGAACTTTGAACATGAAATTTCCAATAGAAACTGGAAGATGGCAAAAAATAGAAAGAGAAAACAGAAAATGTGTATTATGTAATTCAGATGCCATTGGTGATGAATACCATTACATTTTTAATTGTTCAGCTTTTGATAACTGTAGAAAACAATGTATTGCATTTTACTATAGAAATAGTCCAAATACATTGAAGTTTTATGACTTAATGAATTCAAAAAAATGTTCAGAACTGAACGAACTATGTAAACTTATTAAGGAGATCAATAACAAATTGAATTTTTCTGGGTGAACAATTGTGAATGCCTCTATCTACTTTCGTACATTATTTATTTATGTAATTTTGAAATATGTATAATTATCTCTATACCTTTGTAATTTGGTTTGTGAGAATAAAGATATATATATAGTGTTTTGAATACCGACTCTAAGTAAAACTTTTAATCTTGAATCTTGAGGGATTAACCTCCCAACTAACATGTAAAGAAACATGTAACTTGATCACCATCTAAGTCTGCGTACAGAATTACAAACTGATGGAATTTTGCTATCTAACAGATTGATAGAATCGATTAGTGATAGTTTCGTGTAATCACTTGTTTTAAAATCGAACGGGAGCTTATCAGATGTTCTGCTTGGCAATCACGAAGATAATTGTGACCTTTTAAAACAAAATCATCGTTTGGGAGACTTTAACGAAGGATTTTTCTTGTCTTAAATACTGTACACTAATCCAAAATGTTAAGTGACATTTTGAATTTTGTGATTTCAAAACTTGATAGGTGTACATAATATTTTTATTTGGTCTCATATCAATCTCTTACAGGGAATAAACTATAATGATGATGCAGTGCTCCAGCTAGAAATCAAAAGGGGCAGGGTGTCAGTGGAGGGCAGGGCACTTTTTATGATAGGAAAAGGCACTGCTCATTTCTTTTGTCTATGTTTCTGCGTGTATCACGAGTCCACATATTTCTTTTACTGTATATGTTGTAAATAAAGATGCATAAGTTGTTGTTTTGATCATTTATTCTATAAAATTTGCATTGGAAAAGTTATTCATACTACATGGCAATACACATTCATACTATTAACCAAAAGAGGCAAAATAAACTTACAATCCTCCCCACTCCCTCTCCATCCAAAACAACAACATATAAAAACTAAACATCTCATAGTTTAGCATAGATGTATGTGACAGAGTAGTTGTTTTTCAAAATTTTCACCTAGAGCTTGGCCCCTTGAAACCGTTATTCATTGTTTGAAGGAATTGATTTGCGATGGTAGATTAAATGCATACCATTTTGGTAGAATTATAGCTTAATATTAATCAAATAATTTATTGTACATATTTCATACTTGAGAATGTATAAAACATGGATTGCCAAACGTATGATTATCGACAATAAATTGCAATATATGTTTTTTGGAATGTTCAAAGACATTTAATATCCTTTATGTAACATTCTTATATAATATTGTATTCAATTGGTTATTTTTGCCTTTTTTTGATACTAGATAATATTGTAGGAGCACAAATTTGTGATAAGCTTTTTCAGGTGAAGTATCTCTAAAATTAATTTCTAACATGTTTGCGTCTGCTTGTCGCTCACAAGTTGAGATATGGACGTCGTTCCTGTGAATGCATAGTTTTGTTTTCATTACTTAAATTCTATCTTAAAGTCATGAAAGTCTTCATTAATACACTCTTCTATTGTGACCTGGAGGTAGAAAATTGTCGACCCAAGCTTAAAACACGTGTGACACATTCATCAAATTTATGACAAAAATACATTGTCTTAATCAAATTACCTAGTAATTTATTTAACACCTTTTGAAGTCTTATCAACAATAAGTGATTGTAATGCCATGATTAACCTGGGGGCAATCACCAGGTGTCATATATGTAATTTAACAGGTCAGGACCACTACCTTATATAGAAATGCATAAATTAGCATACTTATGTTCTCGCACATGTAATTGTTTATTTACATGTGACGCAATTTATTTTTACCTAGGTTTTTGACCAATCCACTAAATGAGTCACAATGCATGATGGACTACTACGTGTTTACAATCAACCAAGAACACGTGTTATTTACTGAAATACAACACATTTTTTCGTGCAATGCGGGATTCACAATTTCGCTTAGTTTTTCATTTTGTGTATCCTCATTTATAGTTCGTGATATAAAGTATTACTTCCATGCTCAGATTAACGAAGAGTTGTTTCTATGCGAAGAAAACAGGGTTTTTGAATTACCCGATATATAGCCATTAACATGTTTGATGATGGCACAGATATTTCATGTATTCGTCTACCAGACAGCAACGAAACAACAGCGAAAAACACAATTACCCATGAGAAAAACTTACTAGAATAGTGTAAGAATAAGCCGTCGATAACAGCCAGTGCTAATATTCACGAGTACAGCAATTTTCGTATAGATAATTAAGGGCAAATGTGTGATCCTTGAATTTTGTGTTCGTAAAAAAAGGCGAAGAAATATTTACATACATGGCAGTGTTAACAAAATCTATAAGTATTTATTTTTGTCAGCTGTTCACTTTGTTTTCAAGGTAGTGAAGTCAGCAACTGTAGTTTCAGTTTGTTCGTTTTTTAACAGGCTCGTACTTTAAAAAAAAATCATTACAGCTGATTTCTTATACCTGCAAAGGAAAACTTTGGTTGGCTTGCTTTGTTTGTATAGTTGTTTATACAAGCTTAAAAACTAAATAAATATTGACACCTTTAAACAATATATCATATATATATAGGCATAGTTTTAAAACTTGTAGATTTTATATTTTGTACAATATACAAACAAAGCAAGCAAGCTAACCAAAGTTTTGGTCTACATGCATTTGGAAATAAGCTGTAATAATGTTATCCATATGTATGTCGACAAAATGGAAAATTTTATATGTTTTGTGAAAATTGCAGAGTTGGACCTATGATAAAATAAAGAAGATGTGGTATGATTGCCAATGAGAACAGCTGTCCACAAGAGACCAAAATGACACAGAAATTAACATTTATAGATCACCGTACGGCCTTCAACAAAGGGCAAATACCATACCGCATAGTCAGCTATAAAAGGCCCCGATATGACAATGTAAAACAATTCAATTGCAAACGAGAAAACTAACGGCCTTAATTATATAACAAACAAAAAATTGAACGAAAAACAAATATGTAACACATAAACAAACGACAACCACTGAAATACAGGCTCCTATACAATATTTTTTTTTTGATGGGATAAATTTCTTCTCCTTTGATATATTTAATTGGGCCGTTTTTTTGTTTGTTGTTGTTTGGATTGTTTTACACAAGTTATTTTTTGGTCATTTATAGCTTACTTAATTTTTCAGCATTGAACCTATGACTGCTTATATACTGAATTATGTCTTTGTTGGAAAGATGTCTCATTTTGGCATTCATACCTTCATTTCTATATACAAAGCACGTTTTAGAAACAAACGGATATTATCAATGGATGAAACAATAAAAAATGAATTGAGCTACATACCGTACCCGCTCCAGGAGGGGGGGGGGGCGGGGTTCCGGGGGGATGGACCCCTTTTTTTGGACGTGGACCCTTTTTTTGGACGATCAGTGCATTTGAATGGGGACATGTAGTTGGAACCCCCCCCCCCCCTCTTTTTTTAAAATGGCTGGATCCGCCTCTGCCGCTTTCATAACACTTATTTTTAGCATACCGAATATTATAATGTTCTTACTTTTAGTTCAGGTCCTGATAAAAAATTACACATTCAGTACAGAAAGAAGTGTTTCAATGAAAGTTTTCGTGTTTTCTAGGCAGAAACGATTTTGGAATGACATTATACCGGTTTAAAAGAGCACAAATGATTTTCTTACTTGACAGTGGTCACTTCATTGGATAATTCACTGTTTCATGTCGTGAAATTAATGCAGGTTCAATTCATAACAATGCACAAAACCGGTTCAACTACTTTTGCAAGGCGAAAAAGAAAGTCGAATCGTGAAGCCAGTAAACAATATTTTTTTAATCTGAGCATGCAAATTGAGGATTACGTTATATATTTTACATTAGATATATTTGCAGAATAAAAACATTGAAAATAAGAGTCCCAGACAATATATTAGTTGACTGTTTTCCCACTAATTCCACGTGTTTTAATCAGTAGTTTACTCGTAGTAGCCCACAATGCATTGTAGTTCATTGAGTCGATTGTTCAGTTTTTCAAGGCCATATTGGCCTTGTGTTTTGGAAATTACTATGCAAATATATTCTGACGTCAGAAAATCTAGAGTTCTCGACCTGTTTAACTTCTGATAAGAAATCGATGAAATAAAAGGCAATTTTACCAAATCGGCATGAGGGTTTTTCTATTTTGGGCTAACGAGACCACATCAGATGTATGTCTCATTGACAGTTTGAGAGACATACCTTTCATTATCGCTATAACTGCGAGTACTCATACTCAGATCTTTTACTTGTGTTTTTTTGGTGTCTGGATGTATAAGTACCCGACCAAGTCCACTTGTATTTTTTGTCTATCTGATGAGTTAAGCCTTTTTATAGTTCGTTCTTATGTTGTATTGTTATACCACTGTCCCAGGTTAGGGGGAGGGTTGGGATCCCGCTAACATGTTTAACCCCGCCACATTATGTATGTATGTGCCTGTCACAAGTCAGGAGCCTGTAATTCAGTGGTTGTCGTTTGTTTATGTGTTACATATCTGTTTTTGCTTCATTTATTTACATAAATAAGGCCGTTAGTTTTCTCGTTTGAATTTTTTTACATTGTCTTATCGGGGCCTTTTATAGCTGACTATGCGGTATGGGCTTTGCTCATTGTTGAAGGCCGTACGGTGACCTATAGTTGTTAATGTTTGTGTCATTTTGGTCTTTTGTGGATAGTTGTCTCATTGGCAATCATACCACATCTTCCTTTTTTATATTGTACAAAATGTTCCCTTGATCTTACTGGTAGGTAGATTCCTTTCTCAGCACAGTTCTAGTGATATGAAACTAAGTGTGCACAATGATATTGACAACGTCATCAAAAGTAAAATAGTGATTGTTTTTCTAACTTTCGCCGTACCGGCTCAAGTGATTATCGATAAACTATAAGTATTCGATATACTTTAATTATCTTATAAGTATATATTAGTTGTCTGTTGGTCTTTTTTTTCTTGAGTCATTGGTTGTCAGTTTATTTTCGATCTATGAGTTTGACTGTCCCTCTGGTACCTTTCGCCAGATTTTTAGATTCATATTCAATGTATTACATATAAAGCCCTGCATCAAAAGTAGAAACAGAATGAAAAAAAGATGCACGGAGTTTTGGGATCATCTGAATAATTGATTGTCCTTCTATATATTTCATTTAAATCTTCAAATAGAAGCTTACAGGCGAACGATTTAAAAACAAATATCTCATTGTTGTTACGTATACAATTTTGATACATCATACACAAGAGTTTTTGTTTTATATGAATATTTGGATGTTTTAAATAAATTTAAAAAAAAGATATGCCAATGAGACCCCTCTCCAGAAGAGACTAAACGCCACAGAATTTAACAACTTTATGTCACTTTACAGCCTTCAAAAAAGTTCATCCCACAAAGTCTGCTGTAAAACGTCCCGCAATTAAAAATGTAAAACAAATCAAGCGAGAAGACTTACAGTTAGTTTCTGTTCAAAATAATAAACGAAAAACATAGCATCAAAAGATAACAACTTAATTAAAGGATGCTGATTTGGGACAGGCAAATACAAATTGATTGTTTAATGATACAAGCGATTGGGTCGACATATATCTAATTTCTTTTCTGTGCGAATGAAACTTTCTAAATTCATAACAAAGTACATTATTTGAAGAAAGGATAGTAAACTATTCAATGTAACATAATTTGAAAGTAAATTAAATCAAATTATTAACTGTGTTACATTTTTAAAGAAAATTAAAGCAATTTATTCACTGTAATATATTTATAAAGAAAATTAAAGCAAATCGTTTTCTATAATATATTTATAAATAAAATTAAGTAAAACGTTTTATAAACTAGTATCCTCCGTGGAACTAAAACATCTATGAACCTTTCATCAATAATGATTACCAACGGTGTTGATGTATTCGTAGGGGCCTCTTAGCAGAGTTGCTTGTATTGGTATAAAATTCAGATAATGATCGAAATGAGAAAAGATCATTTTTTTTCCAATTAACAGAAAAAACATAATAAAACTTACTATTATCTGATGATTGTTGTGTTGACAAATTATGAAATTTTTAATCCTAATGCGGCCAATTATGCAAAGGAACATATTTTTAAAAAAATAATTGATACAAGCTATACCTTACTGTAGTTTTAAATTAGATAGGCATTATATTCGTGCTTATTTTTGCCCTAGCGTTAGTGATTTTGCATTAATTATTTCGATTCCGATTAGGACAAGTAGGGCAATTTCTAATTCCGATTGTTATAAATGTAGCGTTTTTGTGTAGGCTCTTCCATGAACCCCCCTTTTTAGTTTGTAAACCAGCAAACGACTTGCCATGTGATTTTTCAGAGGAAGGAGTTTTGAACAGCCAACATAAACGGTTGTCGTATCTGGGTCAAATATGTCAATTTCCTGATGCAACATATTACAGTTATAACAAATGAGAAAGTAACAACATGTGCATCATTGAAGAGTTTGGTAGTGTTTTAAATTAATCAAATATATTAAATGCATGACAACTTGATCAAATTCACTATTCTGCAGTAGTCAGTATACGCATGTGCAAACACATTTATCCAATTTGGAGCATTGGTGTATTCACAAACCGAAAGAAGAACGTCATATTCGAATTTTGATTCAATTTAAAAGTAATGATTTATTTGATTTTGATATTTCTGTTTCATATACATGGATATAAGAAGATGTGGTGTGAGCACCAATGAGACAACTCTCCATCCAAATAACAATTTAAAAAGTAAACTATTATAGGTTAAAGTACGGCCTTCAACACGGAGCCTTGACTCACACCGAACAACAAGCTATAAAGGGCCCCAACATTACTAGTGTAAAACCATTCAAACGGGAAAACCAACGGGCTCATCTATATAAACAAAACGAGAAACGAGAAACACGTATATATTACATAAACAAACGACAACTACTGTGCATCAGATTCCTGACTTAGGACAGGTGCATACATTTGCAGCGGGATTAAACGTTTTAATGGATCCAAACCTTCTCCCTTTTTCTGAAACAACAGCATAACATCACAACATATAAAAACATACGATAAAATATCAATTGGCAGACTTAACTCAATCAAAAAACGTATGATTACACAATGAACGAATAAATTAGATCTGCGATATATGAATACAAATGCACAGTTAATTAAATATTAGAGACAAACATTCATGACCAAAAAGCTAACAAATTCAAACACAGGACATGCTTTACTAAATGTAGCAACAAAAGATACGAGTCTCGTAGTGCATTCCCTTTTTGAACGGAGATGTTTCCATCCTAACGTATTTACTCAGTTTATTGCCCTTTGGTGAAATATCATGTCTGCACTGGATTACACGAGGAAAAATGTTGTTATTTTCAAATTGTACATGACAATAACAGGAAATGTGCAACGAAAACAATGATAATTTCAAAAGAATAAACAGAAATGTGTACTAATACATATAAAGATAGGTAACATCTTGCGAGACACTATTTATTATATAACATACATAACTGATATTCTCTAAGCGCCAGCTCTATAATTATAGTGACTATCGAGCTAGTGAGATCACAAATTAGCGAGCTGTATTTTGAAGACATAATCCATCATGAAGTGTGAATTGTTCACCATCCTCGTCATCCTTGCAGTACTGGGTAAAATATAATTTCGTTTATTTGTTTATTTGTATTATGCGACTAACATCATATATGTCTTTACAAAGCAAAGAATCAACACAAAGCAAAGAATCACCTACAATGAAACAAATGTTCATCTTTTTATAAACGTTAAATTTAAAGAATTTATGGATTTTAGAATTATAATTTCAAGTGGGAATTTTATTATGAAGATTATAAATATGTGTTATTGTAATTAGCTCAACTGAAAAACACTTTGTTAAGTTTTGTTTCCTTGCCTTTTTCTAACAATTGTATACATGTATTTGATCCTGAAATCTACGATCCTTTTCGAAGAGTCAACCGAAGGTTCAATCGGATATTAGAATTTTTCCGAGATGTATTTAACAAATTGCAAACAAAATATTAAAGCAACATATATTAGATGGCATGATTCTCTGTGCGAAAGGATTGCTGTCTAAATGACTTCACACACATTTCGTATTATCAACTATTCTATTTGTGTTAATAGAACTATACATATAAAAACAGTGTAAATTGCTTTGAAACTTGCTTAAAATTGAAAGATTATTATTAAAAAGAGACTGTTTTATTAAAATATTGATTTAAGAAATCTATTTTTGCTTTATTTGTTATGCTTTCCTTGTTAATATTCTAATGTGATAGTGTTAACAGATTGTTTAAAATGATTGTATGGTTCACTCTTTATCATATCACACAGCGCAAAAAAGGTTTAAGGTGTCTGCTTGTTTGAAGATCACATTATTTCAGGTGATCTCAAAATACGAGATAAATCAGAAACGCTCCAACGCCAAAACTAAATAAAGACAAGGAAGAACATGTATAGAGCCTTAAATTCGTCAGAAGCGTTTAACCAACATCTTTGCATGAGAAATAAGTTTCTTTATGATTTCAACATATTTCAACGTTTACACAAAAGAGAAACAAAACCAAAACCTTATAATATGGTGAACAATCATGATTTGTAACAGATATACGGTCAAGGTAAAATAAGGTTTAACTATATAAACAGATAAACAATAAAAATCATTACAGTTAAGTCACTTGACTATAAAGCGTTTAAAGCGTAATTAAACAAAAGAAAACCTTACTTTTGCTAATTTTATCATTTGCTGTTAGTTTCCTGGACCTTTCATTAATGTATGCATTGTATTATTCTTTAGTGGTAGTTGCAGAATCCTATGGTAGAAGATACGGAGGAAGGAGTCGTATGTATTTAGCATTTAGACTTGAAGATCATGAACAAATTTGATATAATTTAATGCAAGGATATATTTTTTACATTTGAAATAAGTATCAAAAAGAGGTCGGATTGACGTGAATGGTCCATCAGTTTTCAACATGCCACACACAATTAAATAATCAAAACCCGATGTTTACATTCTTTTTCAAAATAACAAACATATGACAAATTTTAAGATTGAATTCGAACTTACCTATAACAATCTATTATACGTAAATATGCAGTGGTTTCTCCACTAACAATTGTTTTTGTTTTACCTATTGGGATTAATCTTATTTCGAGGATAGATATTTTCGTGACTCGTGAAACATTGCACTTTCGTGGACATTTCGTTTTCTTGTCTTGCCAACAGTTTATAAATATTCTCTGCTGTATGCAAATAATAAAAATACCGAACTCCAATGTAAATTCAAACTGCGGAAGTCCAGAATATCTTAGGAACTCAAACGTCATTAATTAACGGTACCAGTGAAAATCGACATTCAGCTTCTTTTCTTGATATTGGTCGTGCTTAACCCTTTTATTAACATTTTAAAGCATAAGTTAAAAAAACCATTTATGTAGTTAAAAAGATTCTCATATCATCCTTAGTAAAAATATTGTAGCATTTGTGATTATTCTTTTTGTTAGATTATGGAAGAAGACACGTATACAGATACAGTCATGGGCACTATGGAGGTAGACACAGATACATTCATGGGCACTATGGTGGGAGACACAGATACATTCATGGGTACCATGGACATAGGTACGGGTATGGACATAAACATGTGTATGCTCACGGATATGTTCACCGACCAAGTGTTATTCACAGCCATGTTCATGTTCACGGACATGTTCACAGTCATGCTCAAGGTATAAATCCATTATGCAGATAACATGTTGGACTTATATAATAATATAGCATTGTTATAAGTTACGAACGTTCATACATGAACAAATATTAGATTAAGAATAAAAAAGAAGGTGCAATTGAATATAATAAAAATTTCTGAAAGAAAAACGATCAAATTTGGTCTGATTAAATTGTTAAAATAAGTTAGTTAAAATGCGTGTTACATGAGCCACTCAGGTAACACATTCGCAGATACATTCATTTAATTCAAAAAGATAGGTGGAAGATTTTAAACGGGTATGCAAACTCATTAGTCGAAAATAAGCTGACTACAATGTGGCAAAAAATCTAAGGAAATGACCAGTAAACACTACAACCTATACAATACAACGCAAATACTGCAGACCATATAATAAAACAGGTTAAATCACAGAGAGTACAACATCCTGATTTGTAGGAGCAGCAGGTATTTGAGCATAATACTAGCTTGGATTAATCTTATTACAGTTGAGCTTGTGGTCTTAAATCTCTATTTGATGACAGTGATTTGACTATTAACCGTATTACCTTTATTCTGTCACAATGAAATGTTAAAAGAAAGAAATGACTACACAATAATATCTTTAAAGTCATAAGACAACAAATGTATGTCTCTGGTGAGTTAAGACACAATAGGTTGTTTTTTGTTTAGCCACACACTATTATAAACTTTTGTAAAATTATACCATTTTATTACTAAAACTGATTACTTTCTCATAGTAGTATTAAAAGCAATTGTCTTTTTTTTCAGTACACCACAATATACAGATCTTGGCAAACCTAAACAAGCATCTCCATCATCACGTTCAAGAGCACAAAAAAATTGCTTTACAACATATCAAAACCATTGCACAGACGGCTGAACATCATGTCAACAGCATTGAAGATGCGGCAAACAGTCACGTTGAGAAAGTAAAGGAGGAAGCCGATAAACATATCTATGATATAAACAAGGCCTCCGCGGAACACCTGCAACAACTAAAAGCAGCAGCAGATGCACAGATTAAAAGACTAACTGAGCTCGCAAAACAACATTTATTCACTGCAGAGAAGCAACACCAGCAACATTCCAGTCAACGTGAAGACCAACATAACCGTCACATGAGTGATAAGGAAGCAATTAATAAACGACATGAAGAGGCAATGCTGTTGATACATAAACAACTACTACACCCAAAACTTAGCTATTTTAAGAAAAATAAATAGATGTAAAAGTTTTCAAAGTTGTTGATTTTTGTTTCACTCTTGTGTCTTATCTTTTTATTTTTTATTTTTCATATGGTTCGTTACGTCGGTTCAAATATTTGGCCTTGTGCGTTACCGATGAATATATTGTATAATATTGATTTCATTTAAAATCTAAATTTGATTTATATATTTTACCTTATAGTGTAACACTTACTGACAGCTAGTTCAAATAGTTATCAAAAGTACCAGGATTATAATTTTATACGCCAGACGCGCGTTTCGTCTACATAAGACTCATCAGTGACGCTCAGATCAAAATAGTTAAAAAGCCAAACAAATACAAAGTTGAAGAGCATTGAGGACCCAAAATTCCAAAAAGTTGTGCCAAATACGGCTAAGGTAATCTACTCCTGGGGTAAGAAAATCCTTAGTTTTTCGAATAATTCAAAGTTTAGTAAACAGAAAATTTATAAAAATGACCATATAATTGATATTCAAAGCCACTAATACCTAATAACAAATCATGCACCTAAGACTAAGTTATCAATCAGTTAAAATGCATTTAGACTAAGTAATCAATCAGTTAACACCTAACTAACATCTGCAATTTAAATTAATCGAGGGTATCCCCAGCCCAGTAGTCAGCACTTCTGTACTGAAATGCATTATCATTGATATGCCATATGGTCATATTCATAAATTAATTTCTTTACAAAACTTTGGAATTTTTCAAATGCTGATGCTTTTCTGCCTCAGAAATATATATTCCATTCACTGTATTTGGAAAAACTTTTAGAAATTTCGGTCCTCAATGCT
This sequence comes from Mytilus trossulus, assembly GCF_036588685.1. Taxonomy (NCBI): domain Eukaryota; kingdom Metazoa; phylum Mollusca; class Bivalvia; order Mytilida; family Mytilidae; genus Mytilus; species Mytilus trossulus. The sequence goes on along the minus strand of NC_086375.1, from coordinate 85,984,309 downwards.
CTTCAACTCCGTACTGTATTTGGCCTATTTAACTTTTTTGGATTCGAGCGTCACTGATGAGTCTTTTGTAGACGAAACGCGCGTCTGAAGTAAATGCATAATTTAATCCTGGTATCTATGATGAGTTCATTTAATGATTGATAAATAAACAAATATAAGTAGGACCGATGTCACAAATACATTCAAAAAGTATATATCCATCCCAATTTACGTATGGTCAACATTAATATAGAATAAAAGGTAGTTGAGGTTTTGATACTGACTATATCATGTGGAATATCTAGACGAGCCGTAAGGGCGAGTTAAGATATTGCACATGATATAGTCAGTATCAAAAACGAAACTACCTATTATTCTGTTTATCGGTAATTATGACGTCACGCAATGTATTGCCTAATATTTTCAGTGATACAGCCAGTACGTTGATACTCGAAAATATCAGGCAGTAAGATCAAAGGGAAAATATACGAATTACCGATACAATGATTTCTTACATGACATACCGATATAATCAAAATAGTTGTCTGCTATCATATTCGAAAGTTTAATATATACGTACGAATCGTCATCGGAAAAATACACATGTCTTCATCTAGTGCTATTATATCAATGTCATGCTTGCTTATCATACCCACTTACTTTTCGGTGTGAGCCAATGCTTCGTGCTCAAAAGTCCGCATATTTGATCTATATGTAATGATTTACTTGAACAAATTGTGACTTGGATTGAGAGTTGTCTCAAGGGCACACACACACATCTTCTTATATCCATGTATTCACGTCACAACTTATATAACAAAAGAATATGTAATATGTTTGCCAAGAGACCAAATGACACAGAAATTAACGACTTTATGTTACTGTGCGGCCTTCAACAATGAACAAAGTCCATACCACATAAACAGCTATAAAAAAACCCGAAATGACAAATGTAAAATGCTGAAAACGAAAAAACTTAAGGCCAAATTCATGTACGAAAAATAAACGAAAACCAAATATGTAGCACATCAACAAACGACAACCATTGAATAACACTCTCCTGACTTGGGACAGGAATATCATATGGGATTGGGTGGGGATTAGTTAAACATGTAAACGGGCTCCAAAACCCCCTTAACCATGAACAGTTGTGTGACAGTATAATAAAAGGACTATTAAAATCAGTTGAGAGAGACGTTTGTAGTCATTGTAGCCTTTTCTAATCGTTGTCCAATATCAATAGATAATACATAACTGCACGATTACATGTATAAGACATTGCTTTGTTTTGAAACTTCAAAACACGAAATGAAAGATGAATTTGGGTCTGTTTTCTACATTTGAAAATGTCTGTACCAAGTCAGGAAGATGACAGTTCTTGTCCATTCGTTTTTGAATCGTTTTGTTATTTGATTTTGCCACGTGATTATGGAATTTCCGAATTGATTTTCCTCTAAGTTCAGTATTTTTGTGATTTTACTTCTATGGTAATTATAATAATTTACTTTTAACAGTATCAGTTAAACAGTTATACAAACTTTCTACAGAGATTTTTCAACCCTAAGTAGGTAACTTGCATATAAAGAATTTAGACCAATCGGTCCATGTTGCCATACTACATTCAAATTTATATTTAGATAAAAATGAAAATAAAAAGACTAACATCGATAAATGACAATACGACAACCACCGACATCTTATTACATACCAATTTTGATCTAAAACTGTCTAGGACATAATACGACATGTCTGCCAAAAATGTTTCGATGTTTGAATCTTTGCTTATCCCCCCCCTCTCTCTCTCCCTCCCCAAATCTGATTTGGGACAGGCACATACATACAGAATGACTTGTTTTTATGATACAATCAATTGGGTCGACATATATCAACTATGTACAGTGCAACACATGAAATTCGTCCGAATTTAAAACATTTCTAATCTATCTACATGGCGAAATAAGAGGCAAGTCAAAATGTAGGTTTGGTTTGCTCGCATTAACTTATTTTCTATGCGATACAACATTTAATTATGATAATAAGACATTACAAATATATCAAAGCAAATACACATCTTGCTATTTTAAACTAAATCATTATGAATAAATAAAAAAATACTATGCAGAACGTGTTGTTGCTTTCAAGTTACTGTGACCACCTCGATATAAATTATCCAAGTATCGGACTTATATACTCCACCCGTATTCCCGCCTATGAAATGCTCGTGCAGTACTCACTAAAGATTTATATATATATATTATCCAACCAGTTCTTCAAACTTGTTTTACAAACTTGTTCTACAAACCACAGTTAATAAAGATAGAAATAGATAAGGGAAAAACCCAAATATTACGGAATAAAAATAAGTTTCTTGCATATAATGGTTTTTGGAAAACTGAGAGCAAATTATTTGCAAAAAAATAATTATTTAAAAACATTCAGTAAACATTTGCATATGCTAGACATACTTCATGGAACTGAACATCCATTAAAATTTCGGCAATAGTATTTATCATCAATTTGGATGTATTCGTTTGGACCCCTTCGTAGATTTGCTTGTATGTGTATAACTTACAGTTACTGATCGAAGTCAGTAGAGATACGTCTTTATTTCACTAAATAGCAAAATAAAACTTGATGATAGTTTTTATAAAAAAAAACGATGAAATTTCTGATCATACGTTACAAGCGGGGTAGTATGTTTGACACGGGTTGGCGGTTTTGAAGTGGTAAAAAAACGATAAAAATAAGATCCAGTAACCAAATGTTCTTAATAAAGAAGTGTCTTCGTCTTCAGGTTTCTTAAACTGTATTGTCATTTTTAGCTCACCTGGCCTAAAAGGCCATGTGAGCTTTTCTCATCACTTGGCGTCCGTCGTCGTCGTCGTCGTCGTCTGTCGTCGTTAACAATTTTTCAAACATCTTCTCCTCTGAAACTACTGAATGGATTTGGATGAAACTTAGCATGATTGTTCCTTAGATTATCCTGCACAAAGTGTGTGCTTCTGAATATTTGCTAACTTTAAAAAATCTTCTCCTCTGAAACTATTGAATGGATTTGGATGAAACTTAGCATGATTGTTCCTTAGATTATCCTGCACGAAGTGTGTGCTTCGATTTTTGATCCGTCAAAAAACATGGCAGCCGTTACTTAAAATAGAACATAGAGGTTAAATGCAGTTTTTGGCTTATATCTCAAAAACGAAAGCATTTAGAGCAAATCTAAACGAAGTAAAAATGTTCATTAGGTCAATATCTATCAGCCCTGAAAGTTTCAGATCAATCAAACAACCCATTGTTGGGTTGCTGCCACTTAATTGGTAATTTTGAGGAAATTTTGCAGTTTTTGGTCATTATCTTGAATACTATTATAGATAAAGATAAACTGTAAACAGAAAAATGATCAGCAAAGTAAGATCTACAAATAAGTTATTATGACTAAAAATGTCAATTTATCCCTTAAGGGGTTATTGTCCTTTAATTACAATTTTTCACAATTTGTTCATCATATTTGCCAACTTTCAAAAATCTTCTCCTCTAAAACTACTCTACCAAATTCAACCAAACTTCAACTGAATGATCAGTAGGGTGTTTAAAATAAAGTTTGTGCTTTATTTTTTATTTCGTCAAAAAACATGGCCGTCATGGCTAAAAATAAAACACAGGGTAAAATGCAGTTTTTGGCTTACATCTCGAACACTCCAGCTTTTAGAGAAAATAAGAAAATAAAGTTAAAGTATGAATTAGGTCAAGGTCTACCTGTCCTGAAATTTTCAGCCGAATTGGGTAACTGGTTTTTCAGGTATAATGCCCCTAAATTGAGGATTTTAAAGAAATTTGCAGTTTTTGGTTATTATCTTGAATATTATTATAGATACAGATAAACTGTTACAAGCAAAAATGTTAAGCAAAGTAAGATCTACAAATAAGTCAATTGGACCAAAATTGTCAATTGACCCCTTAAGGAGTTATTGCCCTTTAAAGACTTTTTTCACAATTTGTTCATCATATTTTCTTTCTTTAAAAAATCTTCTCCTTTGAAACTGCTGTATCAATTTCAGCGAAACTTAGGCTAAATGAGTTTCAGAGTATCTAGTATAAATTTTATATTTCATTTCCTTGTATGTCAAGAAACATAGCTCCTATGGCTAAAATAGAACATAGGAGAAAATGAGTTTTTTTTTACTTTTGAAGAAAATAGGACGATTCAAAGAACATTTAAATAAATTGAAAAGCCAAAATAATCATTGATGAGAGATTTAACCAAACAAATTAAGGTGAGCGATTCAGGCTCTCGAGAGCCTCTTGTTTTGTATAGATGTTGGTGAGTATTTCTGTGAAGCGAGTAATCGTCGTGCATTTCCTTTTCAACGGAGATGTTTCTTTCTTAACGTGTTTACTCATTTTATTGTCCTTTGTTGAAATTTCATGTTGACAATGGATTACACGAAAAAGAAAATGATTATCTTCAAATTATACATGACAATAACAGGAAATGTTCAAAGAAAACAATGATTATTTCTAAAGAATATACATGAATTTTGTACTATTGCATAAGAAGAAGAGTAACATCTTGCGAGACACTATTTGTTATATAACATACAGAAGTGGTATTCTCTAAAAGCCAGCTCTATAGTAATAGGGACTATCGAAGTAGTGCGAGCTGTATTTTGAAATCTAACTCCATCATGAAGTTTGGATTGTTAACCATCCTTGTCATATTTGCAGTACTAGGTAAATAATTTCGTTCATTTGTGCAATTGTTTTATATTAGTATATATAACATCGTATTTACAAAGCATGAAAACAACTACGTTGAAACAAATGTGAATCTATTAATAGACGTTGAATTGAAAAAAATATTTAATTTCAGAATTGTAATATTTAAGTGTGAATTTTATAAGGAGGATTATTATTTTTCCGAAAAACATTATGGCGTATATATAAAAGTTAGTCCTGGTATCAATGATGAGTTTATTTACAACCACTGGGTCTATGCCACTGCTGGTGGAGATTTATTTCCCCGAGGGTATCATCAGCCCAGTAGTCAGCACTTTTTTGTGCTGACATGAATTATCATTGATATGGTTACATTTATAAATTACCTGTTTACAAAAGTTTTAATTTTTGAAAAACTAAGGCTTTTCTTCCTCATGCATAGATTTCCTTAATGCCCGCGTCACACTGTCCCGATTTTTACGGCGATGGCAACACGATTATTGAAATTTTCACAATCGGGACTGATCGTATCCAGATCGGGTTATTCGAAGTGCCATCTTTAACCATCGTAGAACCATCGGACACTTTTTCTAGCCTTCGGGGACAACTTCGGGAAGGGTTCTAAATTTTTTAACCTGTTAGAAAATCCCCGAAGGTGCGTCCGATGTTGAGGGTTCGTATTGTGTTCGTATCACTATCCTCACCATCGTAATATCACCGGGAATGCATCTTTGAACATCGTATTGCATTCGTGTTTCCATCGTTTCCTTCGGGCAGTTTTGACATTACGATGTCTACACGAATGAATCACGAAGCTACCCGAAGGTCTTACGATGGCAACACAACTTCATGAAGACCTCGTAATCCCGTCGTGTTGCCATCGAATAAAAGTACGAATACGACAAGATGGAACTACGACGGCAATAAATCCAGCTAAATGTAAGTTAATTTTAGCACTAAAATACATTTAAAGTGCCATGCGCGATATGCACTGGTCAGTCTAATACGACAGTTAAGAAAGACGTTCACAAAACATGGAGCTCATATCATATGATTCTATGAGAACAAGAAAGGCGACAGCGTTGTTTCTGATAATTCAAATGGAACAAGAGCAGCTATTACAGGCTCTGGATTTACTTTTACATGTAAAATATTATTTTTTGTCAATTTTTAATATCAAATAACATAATGAAAATAATAAACGCGCCTCGTACACCAACACTGCAGGTACACGTATATAGGGAAACCAACTTTTCCTTCATTATTCTTATTTTTTATGTATCGTCTGAGTTGTTCTCATACAAATGTTTACTCCATTTTGTTTTCTATCTATCAAATTTTGCCGCATTTGTTGCTTTCCCCACATCCTTCCTTTTGACTATATTATTATGACACTCTCCTGGAAAGAGCTCTTTTTGAATAAAAGGGATCAACGAACCCATTGCATTACCTTTAAGATAGATCAGTAAACACGAGCATAATTATGGGTGATTATTCAGACAAGTGAACACATTTTACAATTCAAACAAGGCAATGCCGAGCGTGGCAACCCCTCGTATGTAACATATTTGGGACAAATATGGACACTATATTTGTAAAAATGGTAAATTGAATATGCATATTTGATACATAAACTATATATTTTTTTAAAAATCAACCAAAACATTCAGTAACTGGAAATACCATTAATATTGTCTTTAGTACCAGCAGGTAAAGAAATGAGCATCCAATTTCTTGTGTATTATGCTATTTCAAGGAGAAAAAACAAGTCCATCTGCATGACCTTGACCTTTGGCCTTTGACGGTAAAAATGTCAGATCATTACAAGGAGGAACAATATACCAAATGTGGTTAAAATCTTTTGAAGCATATTGGTTTTAGAGTGTCCTCAAGGGTGGTATTGCCTTGTATTACAACTGCCACTGTGACCTTGACCTTTGAACTTTAAAGTCAATAGCGCTTAAGATATATTTCTTAACGAGTAACACCATACCAAGTTTTAAGCATTTTGGTTCTAGAGTGTCCATAACAATTTTATCTACACGCAACTTACATGTAGTAGCCGAAGGGATAATAAACTATCTTTTATAAGAATTAGACAAAAAGATCGATTTCCCGCCATGCATGGTCTTGTACTTTCCTGCCTGACTCATACCCCTCCCTTTTCCTCTTCCTCTCCCCCTCCTTGATTTTGGTGACATTGTATTCAGAGACTCAGAGTCAAGTTTTACCCTTCAAGCAAGGTCTTCCGTCTTATGATTAAACCAGCAATGAAATGTACAATATGATGTATATTTAATATTGATCAAACATTTTACAACGCGTGATGCCTTCGGCATATAATTTAAATGCATCGTAAGCTGTACACGACGTCTTTTAGAAATCGTATGGCCATCGCGCCATCATCGTAATACATCGTGTAGCCTTCGTAATCTATTGTGTAGCCTTCGTGATACATCGTGTAGGCTTCAGCTGAGATATGAAGCTTAAATACCCGTCTTCGGTTAACCTTCGTATGTCCATCTTTTGCTATCGTATATAACTTCGGCATCATCGTATAAACTTCGTTATTCATCGTACTTGCTTCGGTAACGTTTTTGGTATTTAACGAGATCGGGACCAACTTCGTACGATCATACAATTTTCGCATTCGGGTGTCAATCGTATATAAAAATCGGGACAGTGTGACGCGGGCATAACTGTATTTGGCAAAACTTTTAGGAATTTTGGTTCTCAATACTCTTCAACTTCGTACTTTATTTGGCCTTTCTTTGATTCGAACGTCACTGATGAGTCTTTTGTAGACGAAACGCGCGTCTGTCGTATACATAAAATTTAGTCCTGGTATCTATGATAAGTTTATTTATCATTTTTTATTAGTTACCTTACCTTTTATTTATGTTTGCATTACTTCAGTTGTAGCTGCAGAGTCCTATGGTAGAAGGCACGGAGGTAAGAACCGTATCTCTTTAACATTTGGACTTGTAGTTCATGAACAATTTGTTTAGTCTTCGATATAATTTAAATCAAAGATATATATGTGCAAATGAGATAACTATCAATAAAAGACATATTTGACGTGAATGCTCTGTTGGTTTATGTACTAGTATGCATATTCTTACTTTAATGCAGACAATAAATACACCGAACGCCAAAGCTTGAACACCGGTATCAGATTAAGCAACATAATCATCTAACACATTCATTTTTTCTATAATTGTTATTCATTTCATGTTGTGTTAAATTTTCTCTTTTAAGTAATGCATTGTTTATTCAAACCACTTTGCATACTTAGCATAATGATTGTAATATTTATACTAGCAATATTGAAGTAGAAAAATGCATAGCGTGTATGTTCACACAATTCTTTTTTTCAGGCTATAGACATGTGACAATTTATAGAGGGAGACACGTATACAGACACAGTCATGGGCACTATGGAGGTAGACACAGATACATTCATAGGTATTATGGACATAGGTACAGGTATGGACATAAGCATGTTTATGCCCACGGATATGTTCACCGACCAAGTGTTATTCACAGTCATGTTCATGGACATGTTTACAGTCATGCTCAAGGTATAAATCTTAAGAATATAGACTTGTACATGTTTTCGTGAAATCATTCAGTAAAAGATTTGGACGGACTTATAATAATATAGAATTATTGTAAGTTGCGAACATTCATACATGTACAAATATTTTTATCATAAGTAAGATTTAGAATAAAAAGAAAAGATGCGGTTGAATATGATAAAAATTTCTGAAAGGAAAAAGCTTAGATTTGGTCCGATTTAATTAATACCAAAAAAAAACAGGTTCTCCGGATGTGTAAAAGATTCTGCTCTGTATGTATCATCTACGTACACATTAAAGGATACAGATATTCCATAACGGTCAATGAACTAGTAATACCATCCGTAAATGTTTTAAGAGATAACTTAAGCACTTGGAACTCTAGGTTCAGTAACTTTCTAATCAAAAATTTTCAGATTATTATGATAGGAAACGCAAATAATTATCAGTAGGTATTGAAGCATGAACCATGTATTAGCTTTACATACAATTGTTACACTTGGGCCTGTGGTCTTTAACTTTCATTTGCGGACAATCTTGTGTTACGAGCACAACATTTAAAAGTCCTAAAAGTATAGAGTGGCACGGGCATACCGCATTGACTTAGAAATATAAACATCATGTGATTTTACAGTGAATATGTAACTGCTGGGAAATGTGGAAATTGAAGATTTGGAAGTTAAAATCATTGACTAATTTGTAGCCATCCATCTATGTCATTATCGATGGCAAATCCGGTTTTAAAGCATACATTCTTGTTTCTGATAAAACTGACATGCAAGAACTCACTAATAGGTTTGTTATTGTTTTTGCTATACACTATTGAAAATATATAATATTTTATCATTAATACCAATTCCTTTTCGGATAACAGTATAAAAACACTTACATTTTTTTGCAGTACACCACAATATACAGGTCTTGGCAAAACTAAACAAGTATCTCCCTCACAATGTTCAAGAGCACAAAAAGATTGCTTTACAACATATTAAAACCATTGCACAGACGGCCGAACATCATGTCAACAGCATTGAAGATGCGGCAAACAGTCACGTTGAGAAAGTAAAGGAGGAAGCTGATAAACATATCTATGATATAAACAAGGCCTCCGCGGAACACCTGCAACAACTAAAAGCAGCAGCAGATGCACAGATTAAAAGACTTACCGAGCTCGCAAAACAGCATCTATACACTGCAGAGAAGCAACACCAGCATCATTCCAGTCAACGTGAAGACCAACATAACCGTCACATGAGTGATCAGGACGCAATTAATAAACGCCATGAAGATGCGATGCAGTCGATAAATAATCATCAACTACACCCAAAACTCAGCGATTTGATAAATAAAATCAACATAGCAAATCATAACGCACGAACTTAACAAAAATAAACAAATGTCTTTGTTTTCAAAGTTGTTGTTGTTGTGTCATTCTTGTGTCTTATCTCTTAAACATTTTCACGTGGTTTATTATATGAGTTCAAATATTTGGCTTTGAAGATGTATCTAGAAAAGCAGATGCATACTATAAAAAAGTATTATCTTTATCTTTCCTGTGTATAATACTGATTTGACATTTTCAAATCGAAATTTGATGCATACATTTATAAATTATCGTTGATCATCTCAACGCTAGAATCGGTACGGAAGGAATCGGAGCTGGGATGTTGAATTGATAATCTGTTCATCGTTATTTTACCTTTGACGACGATGACAATTTCATGTCAATATCATTAGCAACGCCACGTTCCTCCTTAGTTTCTAGCGATAATTTTCCATCTCGAGCGAGTAGCATAATATGAAAAATAATCACAAAAAAAGATCAAAGGAAAAATGCACAAAATAGCGATAATCTACTTTATAGTACAATACTTAATGAATAATACAATAAAATCAAAAGCTCAAACACATCAATGGAATAAAAAAACAACTGTTATGTTCCTGCCCTGGTACCGGTATCTCTGTATGCAGAAAATGTTGTATGTAACCTAGTTTTAAAGCTAGCTAACCCTCGCAGTTATTTGTCAATTGCATGAAATTCTTTTAGATTTACAACTATGTAAAGCATTGTGAAGCAAAACAAACCGATGCAAGGTCAATAATTGGGGAACAGCAGTCAACATTGTTTTATTATGTTTTAAAATAAATTATTATGTTTATTTTTTTTTACGCAAGATGTTAAAAAATAACTATTTAGAAAATAAAAGAATTTTTTCTTACATAAATATAAATGCAAAAACTACACTAATCTGAGTCGTAAACTAAAACAGGAATTTTGCAATATTCGAAATCAGTTCGATAAACTAAATAGAAATACTAAACGTAACTTTCAATTAAAGGAGCAGGATAATTTGTCTAAACTGTTTCAAAGTAATAACACTCGGGACTTTTGGAAATACATTGGTAATATTGGTATTGCGAATGAACGTCGCCAAAACATTCCATTCAAAGTAAAAACAGATTAAGGCTTTAGTAGTGATGTTAATGTTGTCCTGGACAAATGGAAAACAGATTATGAAAAACAATTAAATTGTGGTGATAATGGCCACTTTGAATACAATCATTTAGACTGGGTAAAGGGAAACAATCATGTTTTCCCGACTAGGAACTGAGACACTTTGAACTGCCCTGTTACGAGACAAGATGTCATTGGCGCTGTAAATAGGACTAAATTGAATAAAGCAGTCGGTTTTGATTATATTCCTGCTGAAAGTTGACGCAATAGCATATGTATAGACCTGTTATTTAAACTTATTTCATTCTGCTTTCAAAATGGTAAAGTGCCTGATTTATGGTTGAATGGAATTTTAAATCCAATTCCAAAAAATGATAGTGGTTGTAAATTTGATCCTATGTCATATAGAGGTATAACTATTTTATCTATCCCATGTAAAATATTTGCTGACATTTTGAATAAGCGTTTGAAAAAATGGCATTATGAAAATGAAATTTTATGTGATGAACAGAACGGTTTTCGAAAAGGTAGAAACTGTACAGATCATGTTTATGTATTATATAATATTGTCAAAAGTAGAAAAAATGCAAAAAGGATACATTTGTATTTTTTGTTGACGCAAAGAAAGCATTTGATACCGTTGATAGAGACTGTCTACAATTTAAATTGATAAAAATTGGTATTAGCGGTATATTTTTAAATTGTATTACTTCTTTATACAGTAATGTCAATTGTGCAGTCAGAGTAAATAACTTTATGACATCCTTTTTTAGCTCACCTGGCATAGCCATGTGAGCTTATGCCATCACTTGGCGTCCGTCGTCGTCCGTCGTCCGTCGTCGTCGTAAACTATTTCAAGAATCTTCTTCTCTGAAACTACTAGGCCAAATACTCTCAAACTGTAACTGAATGTTCCTTAGGGTATCTAGTTTATAAATTGTATCCGAAGTTTTGATCTATCAACAAACATGGCTGCCATTGCTAAAAATAGAACATAGGGGTCAAATGCAGTTTTTGGCTTATATCTAAAAAATGAAAGCATTTAGAGCAAATCTGACATGGGGTAAAAATGTTCATTAGGTCAAGATCTATCAGCCCTGAAATTTTCAGATGAATCAAACAAACCATTGTTGGGTTGCTGCCACTTAATTGGTAATTTTAAGGAAATTTTGCAGTTTTTGGTCATTATCTTGAATATTATTATAGATAAAGATAAACTGTAAACAGCAAAAATGATCAGCAAAATAAGATCTACAAATAAGTAAATATTACCAAAATTGTCAATTGACCCCTTAAGGGGTTATTGTCATTTAATGACAATTTTTCACAATTTGTTCATCATATTTGCTAACTTTAAAAAATCTTCTTCTTTAAAACTACTCAACCAAATTCAACCAAACTTCAACTGAATGATCAGTAGGGTGTATAAAATAAAGTTTTATTTTCTATTTCGTAAAAAAAACATGGCCGTCATGGCTAAAAATAGAACACAGGTTAAAATGCAGTTTTTGGCTTATATCTCAAAAACTCCAGCATTTAGATCAAATAAGACAAGATGTTAAAGTATTTATTAGGTCAAGGTCTACCTGTCCTGAAATTTTCAGCTGCATCGGGTAACTGGTTTTGCAGGTATAATGCCCCTGAATTGATGATTTTAAAGAAATTTTGCAGTTTTTGGTTATTATCTTGAATATTATTATAGATACAGATAAACTGTTTATGGCAAAAATGTTAAGCAAAGTAAGATCTACAAATAAGTCAATTTGACCAAAATTGTCAATTGAACCCTTAAGGAGTTATTGCCCTTTAAAGACTTTTTTCACAATTTGTTCATCATGTTGACTTACTTTAAAAAATCTTTTCTCCTTTGAAACTGCTGTATCAATTTCAGCCAAACTTAGGCTAAATGAGCTTGAGAGTATCTAGTATAAATTTTATATTTTATTTCCTTGTATGTCAAGAAACATAGCTCCTATGGCTTAACTAGAACATAGGAGAAAAGGATTTTTTTTTTGCTTTTGAAGAAAATAGGATGAATCAAAGATCATTTAAATAAATTGAAAAGCCAAAATAATCATTGATGAGAGATTTAACCAAAAAAAATTCAGGTGAGCGATTCAGGCTCTTGAGAGCCTCTTGTTCCTGTTGCTCTTGGTGTAAAAAAAGGCGGTGTTTTATCGCCGACTTTATTTTCTATCTATGTAAATAATTTAGTCTCAGATATTAAAGAAGCACATTGTGTTATTCAAATAGATTACATAATGGTCTCAATGTTATTATATGCTGATGATATTGCATTGATTGCACCTGATGCAGAGAAACTGCAAAAGCAGTTGGACATTTTAAATAAGTGGTGTGAAAAGTGGAGATTAACTCTAAATAAAAACAAAACCAAAATTGTTCATTTTAGAAATAAATCTAAGAATTAATTTGCAGTTGAAATATGGTGAACTTTGTCTTGAATATGCAGCTTGTTATAAATGTCTTGGTGTACTTTTGAATGAATTTTCAGATTATTCTATAATTGCCAAAGAATTGTATAAATCAGCTAAGAGAGCTTTTGCTGTTATTAAAGCCAAATTTTGTAAAACTGGTGGTATGAATTTTGATGTATTTACTAAATTATATGACACTTTAGTCAAACCCATTTTTACATATGCTTCCGGTATATGGGGCATCAATATACATAATTGTATAAATAATTTGCAAAACAATGCTTGTAAATTTTTCTTAGGCTTAAGTAAAAGAAGCGGCAAAAGAGGGACGAAAGATACCAAAGGGACAGTCAAACTCGTAAATCTAAAACAAACTGACAACGCCATGGCTAAAAATGAAAAAGACAAACAGAAAAACAATAGTACACATGACACAACATAGAAAACTAAAGAATAAACAACACGAACCCCACCAAAAACTAGGGGTGATCTCAGGTGCTCCGGAAGGGTAAGCAGATCCTGCTCCACATGCGGCACCCGTCGTGTTGCTTATGTGATTACAAATCCGGTAAATAGTCTAATTCGGTAGGTCAAATTCATGAAAGGGAAGGGGATTGTAGTTACGACGTAAGGAACATATCCGATATCATTTGTGAAACGGTTATTCCATAACGGTCAACCAACTCGTGATGGCGTCCGTAAAATTTACGAAGGGATGATTTCAACTTCACCATTTGGAACTCTTGGTATAATAGCTTCCTTGTGAGCAGTAACCCTCTATCAAGAAAATCATGATGGGAAATACAAGCACGGGAATATCGTATCAATTGGGAGATATATACCCGTATGCAGGTGCTGCTGGAATGTTGCTACTTAGAAATGGAAAGTTCACAATTGGAAAGCTGAAATCATCTCTTTTGTCGTAAAGTTTTGTCTTCAACCACTTAGCTGCTAGAGGTGATATGGTTTTTTTTATCAGGTGATGCACTACTAAAAGTTGAAGTTTTTAAGCTATCGAATCGTCTTAAATGTGATAATACCAGTAATATATGTAAAAATGTTCATACCTGGGCGATTAGAAGAAAATCGTCATGGGATTATAAAGTTTTACAGTTAGCTCGTAAATATAGTTTGATTATAAATGTAGAAGATGCCATTAATATGAATAATGTATGGGACTCTATACAAACTTTTGAAAAAGAATATTGGCACCATGAAGTATGGAATGATAAAAATAATGTCAATAGTGATAAATAAAGATTTTATAGATTGTTTAAAACTTGTATTGGTACGGAGCCTTATGTAAAGGCAGTTAATAATAGAAGCCACCAACGTATTTTGTCACTATTCAGAGCTGGTTCGTTACAACTTAAAGTTGAAACAGGTCGATATGCTAGACCACCAGAACCTCTACAAGACCGTTTATGTATTTTTTGTGACAGTTGCCAAATTGAAGATGAAAAACACTTTCTTTTTAATTGTTGTTTTTACTCTGATATCATACATGAATTATATGCCAAAGCCTTTTTTAAAAGTTGATTTTGAGAATTTATGTGATATTAAAAATTTCGTTATCTTATGTGTAATGAAAATATGGTTCCTCTTTTAGCTAGTTCCCTTTATCATATGTGTTATCGACAAAAACATGTCATTTAGAAATTATATATGTTTTTTTTTGTTTTTTTTTTTTATTGACTAAATATATTTTAAATGTGAAAAAGCTGTCCTTTTATGTATGTATTAGATGTTTGTTTTAATGATAGTGTCTCATAAGTCGTTTTCGGCTGGCATCCTTTTACTTAAGTGTTAGGTTCTTATGACTTTATGTGTGTATATATATATTGATATTGTAATGGATGGTGACACTTTAATAAAATAAATCTTATCTTATCTTATCTTATAAAAAAAAGATGTGGTATGGTTGCCAATGAGACAACTCTTTTTCAAGTTGTAATAGTATTTGTTTCTGCTTGTATAGAGATAACTAAAAAAAATGTTAATATAAGAATATGTTGTATGAATAACATTGAGCAACTCTCCTCTCTCCCATCAAAATTAATTAAAAGTAAACCATAATAGTTCAAGTACCGCTTTCAATACGGAGCATTTGATCAAACCGAACAGCACGATATACAGCGCCCCCTAAATTACTGTTGGGGAACAAGTTAAGGAGAAAAAGTAACGGTGTTGCCTATATGAAAAAAGAGAAACGAGAAACACTTATGACGACAAACGACAACGACTGAACATCAGGGTCCTGACTTAGGACAGGTGCAAACAAATGCAGCGGATTTAATTGTTTTAACAGCCACCAACTTTCACCGTATAGCCAGAAGTAGTGGTGTAACATTACAATATAGAAAGACCCACTATAATGTATCAATTTAGATGGGTTAACTCAATTAAAAACACATATTTACAAAAGGTAGTAAACATACAGTGAACATACAGAATACATTTGATATATGACACAATATCAGTACAATATTAATAATAAAAAAGGGGGGAAGATATAAAACAATATCAGTGAGAAAACAATCATGAACATAATTGCGTTTAATCAAATAACATGTACAAATAAATATAATAATTGTGTTGTAATGACTACATGGAGTACGGTATACATTTTTTTAATTGATTTGTTTCTTACAGAAGTCATTTTCCTAAAATGAAGTCAGTTGTCATGTTGGTTATTTTGTGATATTTTTTTACAGAGCCTCAATGAATGTAAAATATACGTAAACAAATAATGATATTGTTAGCAGCTTTATCAGTCAAAACAAAAAAACAATTTTAGCTCATGTTTGATACGAGAAATAAGCCTATAGTTGTTAATGTTTTTAATAATGTTTTTTTCACTTGGTCAGGGTCATTGATGGGGAAATATAAGTCCCCGAGGGTATCATCAGCTCATTTTCCAAGGAATTTTTTTTAAATGTCAGTTATTATAAATTTGAATTGTCTTTGAGCTCGGTACTTCCTTTTTTTTCTTTTTTATAACAAAAATTCTTTCATTGTTCGTAAATGAATATAGAAATTGTTAAATAACCGAGATTCCGACCCCCTCAAGTTAAGCTTAGACGAATAGCATTTTTTCGATATCAGAAATGGTGGACTTTGAGATATCATGACCATCATCAACTAAGTGTTCAGAGCTTCAAAACTAGCATGTTTTTAACAACATTTTTTTCATAGTCGACATTATTGAGAAACAATGGTTCAAACTTCCTCCGCAAAGTTCACTTGTTTCGGTAATTATACATCATTGGTTCCGAAATTTCGCTGTGAGCGTTACCGGTAAAGCTACATCAAGACAAGCGCCTAAAAGGCATGAAACAGGGACGAAAGATACCAGAGAGACAGTCAAACTCATAAATCTAGAAATAAACTGACAACGCCATGGCTAAAAATGTTAAAGACAAACAGACTGGCTTAAAATGTCTGTGACTTGCAATATCCGAAATTATAGCTTCAGGTTGTATTGGTTTGAATGAGGGTTTGTAACAGTGCATTCCAAACATATATTGAACAGAGAAGGAAGTTATGAGTAATGAATAAAGTTTCGTGCGAATGTGATGAATACCTAACGGCTTTTGTATAAGTGACAGCAAGTCATTAATAGAGAGTCATGCAAAAATAACAATGTCAAAGGCTAGTTTTCTATGTTGTAATGTATAGACTGTGGTTTGTATCTTTTAAAATAGTTTGTAAAAATCAACAATTATTTAGAATGGTAATCTTTAAAGAAAATGCTGGCCTGGCTTCAAACTTATTTTTGATTGTAATTGATTTTACTTATTTTAAAATTGATAGATTCATACTAGGTTTTATCTCAAAATTTATTACACATTGCAATGGTGTCTGTCCTTATATAAACCATTGTGTATTTCACCTTTTATACTGAACTCTCAATTCATTTTGTCTTATAATGGAAAGAATTGATAGTTTTATTTTAATCGGTTTCAATATTTTATCTTTTTTTTTCATTAGTTTATTTTAAAAAGAGGCATATGCTCTAAATTTCCTGCTTATTTCAGTCATTAATGTTTTAAAACAAACTGATCGCTAGTTATGAGGTTGAATTACTATAACGTGTTATTTTTATATTTCTTTTCTCTTTTAAACAACATATATATATATAAACATATTGATGTTAAGTTTTATTTATAACTTCTTAAACAATATAAGTATATATACACGGCATTGCTTGGAATAATACAATTTCTTTAACCCTTTACCAATGCTAAAGTTATTCGTGGTGCCATAATTGTAGAATGATCTAATAACATTTTGTTTATCTTTTTAATATAGTTGTATATTTTAGAAGAAACTATTTTGGAATGTATTTTTAAATCAAATTGAAATGTAGATAAAAATTCCTTGTTTTGGGTCATGAAAAATCTTCCTTTATGAACATCAACACTGATTCCTACAACAAATACATAGATGATGAAATCATCAAAGGCTAGACTCTTTGATCAACAAAATATATATTTTGGCGGTATGATATGTCAGCATACAGTCTTGTTTACAATTTGCAACATTACTGGCTGATTTGATTGTGTAGCAGAATTTATATAGAACCTTCTCAAAAACAAAAATATACAAAGCACTTTGTGAAGTACTGTTATTTAACTTTCCGATATATTGACGATGTTTTGTCGCTGAATCAATAACGGAATATATCACATATATCTACATCATTAATGAAAGAGTAAAACTCAGATTGTTTTACCAAGTTGATCTTGAATCGGAAAAGGAGACAGACCAAACCAATTTCTAAGTTGAGTAGCATTAAAATCAACAACGTCTAAAACGACTAGGCAAATATGATTAATATCTTAGTATAGAAGAAACCTTTAGGTTTTCGTACAATTTATGGAAATTAAATGATAGATATTGCAAAAGGACATTCAAAAATATTACCTAGGGTGACCGTGCATTCAATTGAAGTCATGTGAAAGTTGTATGACTTGCAGCCAAATTATTACAAGGATGTGAATCTACCGTTCACTTGATTCATAGAAATATACATTTTGCACAATCAAAGTTAAAACTCAGGTGTGTTTGTAAGTGATATATTAAGAAATATATTTTTTCACTCAATAATCCTCTGCACTTGATCATGTTGATGTCCACATTACAATCATCTGCACTTGATGTCCACATAACAATCCTCTGTACTTGTTTTTAATTGTCAAATGATGTCTTTACATTAAATAATTTAAGTTTTATTGAATAGTATATTCCTTATCTATGGTTGTTTCATGTCGGGAAAGGATTACAAGTATATAATAATTGTAATCTTCAAATTGTACACGTCAAATACGGGAAGTTTATTGTTAAACAAGGGTATTTTCAAAAGAGAAACACGATATAGAACTATGACATATTTAAGCAAGTAACATATTGTGAGACATTTTTACTTTATAAATAGAAAAAGATTTTTTTTCTAGGAGCCACCTCCAAAATGGAAGTTTACATAGCACTAGTCAGACCATAGATATTTGTGAGTGGCAGTTTTAAAAAAACTCCAAGATGAAGGTGGGATTGTTATCCATCCTGGTCATCCTGGCAGTACTAGGTATGGCATAATTACGTGTTGTCTAGAAACTACGTCGAAATAACAGAAGTTCATATGAACAATATCAATACAATGCAATAATAATATGACTATTAATAAATATATATCAAATTAGTTGAAAATGGTCTTCTGCTACCTAATGTGACACATGAATATTTTTCCTAAAATGAAGACATAACCAGTTTGATTTATGTATCATTGTCAATTTTTTTGTTTCTTTTGGTACCTCTTATGACATCGGACTCGGACTTCTTTCATAATGAATTTTACTGTGCGTTTTGCTGTGTGATTGTTTTTGCTACATTTGTATTTCCTCTCACGATTTTCTTGATAGAAAGTTGCTGCTCACAAGAAAGCTATTAAACCAAGAGTTTCAAATGGTAAAGTTGAAATCATTCCTTCGTAAATTTTACAGACAACATCACGAGTTGGTTGACCGTTATGGAATAACCGTTTCTCAAACACAATCCCCTTCCCCATCATGAATGTGACCTACCGAATTTAATTATTATTCTGATTTGATATCACATAAGCAACACGGCGGATGCCAAATGTTGAGCAGGATCTGCTTACCCCTCCGGAGAACATGAGAAAATCCCTAGTTTTTGGTGGTGTTCGTGTTGCTTATTCTTTAGTTTTCTATGTTGTTTCATCTGTACTATTGTTTGTCTGTTTGTCTTTTACATTTTGAGCCATGGCGTTGTCAGTTTTTTTTTCAATTTATGAGTTTCACTGTCCCTTTGGTACCTTGCGTCCCTCTTTTTGCTAGAGGTATAGGGAAAGGGTTGATATCTCGCATCATATTTGTGCCTGTCCCATGAAAAGAGCTTCTATCCATTTTGAGTCTTGAATATTTAGATCATTCATTTGTTTGCAGTTTAGTTAGACGAGTATTTTCATCAAACTAGTAAATATTTTTGTTAAGCTGTAGCCCGCCTCAGGGTGCTGGGTGCTGGGTTTTTCACTGTATTGAAGACCCATTGGTGGTCTCCGTGTGTGTAGTGCTCTTTGGTCGGGCTGTTATCTCTTTGACACATTCCAATTGCCATTATCAATTTTATTTTGATTGCACAGAAATCGGCACTTTATAAAGTTGGTTTTTTTGGGGTTTTTTTTTTGCCTCATAAAGGAAAATTTGTCTGAGCCTGCTATCTAAAACTGTTTACCAAAAAGTCTTTAAAAGGGTTAATTAGGTTGAGGAGGATCACCTGCTATGAATGCAACAGTCGTCGTGCAAATTACACTAAAGTCATATCGACCGACCAGTTGAATGCAAAATATATGTAGGATCGATTTTAAAACTTCAGTTTAATAACAAAAAGCAAGTGATCATAATGTCTGTTTTACACACAGCAGTTATTTCTCAATTTTGTAGGAGGACTACGGTAAGGATGACCACAATTTTTAAAAATGTGTGTTTTTTTTGCATTTTGAGATCTAATCGTACAACTTTGCAACTTTGCAACCTGCAGCCTAAAATCAATTTACTCATGTTTTTGATTATCTTTTAATTCAGAATGATATTAACTGCATTTTTGCAAGTTTTTAATAATTCTATTGGCTTCAAACGGGTCGCCCCTCAATGCCTTATAATAATCGATAAATTATGACAACGGTATAATTGTATTGAAACAATAACAAACACAGAATTGCAAAAAAAAACTTTATATGTGTAACGGTTGTTGTCTACTAAATATTTCATTTTGAATTAAGAACTAATATATGTATCTATGGTTTTAGTTGTTGTAGCAGAATCCTATGGTAGAAGACATATAAGAAGAATTAGTATGTATTTAACATTCAATATTTTGTTAAATAGATATCACAAGTTGTGTAATGAGTGACAATGAGACAACTATTCATCCAAGCCACTATAAGTGAAAAGTAAACCATTATAGGTCACAATAAAGCCTTCAACACCGGGCCGTGGCTTAAACCGAACAGCAACAACTAAAGGGCTCCAAAAACATCTAGTGGACAAAAACAAGAAAAACAGGAAAACCAACGATCTAATCTATATAAATAAAGTTAACAGTAGTATATCGCTGTTAAAAATTCCTAAATCGAGAGAGAGAGAAAAATCCGGGTTACAAACTAATACTGAGGGAAACGTATCAAATATAAGAGAACTATGACACAACAGAGACACAACACCGAAACTTATCTAACACAGAAACGAACTATAATGTAACAATGGCCATTTTCCTAACTTGGTACAGGACTTTTAATGAAAATATGATGGGTTGAACCTAGTTTTGTGACATGCCAAACCTCCCGCTTTAAGTGCAGTGTTAATTATAACAGTAAAATGACAACATTACACGATAGGGTCACAATAAATAAACAGATTAATTGGAGAAAATATAGAACAGAGAAACACAAGGATAATAGCTATACAAAGTTAACAGATTAAAAAATATTTGTATGCACCAGACGCGCGCTACGTCCACACAAACTATGCTCAGATGTAAAAGGTTTGAAAGCAATTACAACTACCAAGTTGAAGATCGCCGAAGACCAAAAGTTCCAAAAAGTTGTGAGGCCAGTGTTATCCGCCTGGGACAAACAAAATCGTTAAAACACGAGAAACAAAATCACTTATGAATTAAAAACCATTTGTGCAGAGAACAATTGAAGGTCTTTCCACCAAAAACCATGATATATATGAAAGTAGTAAAATTCGGTTTAAAATGTAATTTACAGCGTCAAATGATAGCTTATTGAACGCTGATTCCAAAAATATATAGTTTCTATGAAATATTTTTTAAATAAGGGAGATAATTTGTTACCATGTTTTTTTCTGGTATTAGTTGAAAGTTAAATTGACACTGATTCAAAAATATCTCGTTTTATATACTTTTATATTAATAAAGTAAAAAAAAATAGCTACTTCCGGTTTACACAAGGCAACCTCCGGTTGGCTTTTCAAAGGTTAAATGGCTTGAAACCTAATGCAAAAATTCCCATGTCTTTATTATGTATTCATACAAATGTATGAGGTAAAACCAAAGGTCAAAATCTAGAACGTCAATTTAATCTTTGACCTTGAGCTTAATTTCAAGGTCATCAACCAAGGATCTTACAACAAAAGACCTTAGGTCTTAATTATATTTGGTTAATGAGTTAAATCACCATATGCATATTTTTAAATAAAAGTGGGGAGAAAACTCTAACTTAAAATAAACATACCCTTTAAACTAATATGTATGTGTTACGACATGTCGCAAATAACAATCAAGTAAAAATATGTAGTTGATATCTTATATGGTGTTTAAAAAGAGGTAAAATAAATCAAAATCAAAATTTAGAATTGGCCGTGACCTTTGACGTTGACTCTATTTTCTTCTTTTTTTTTTGGACCAAGGAACTCAAATCAAAAGAACCTAGGTCTCTATCACTTATGGTTTACCAATTACAATTACAAAGGCCTCAAAATTTCTAGTGTAAAACCATTCAAACGGGGAAACAAACGGTCTAAACATATATTTGCCACTTTTTTCGGCCATATTATGAAATGTTACAGAATGTGTGATCATTCTTTTTTAGGCTTTAGACACGTACGAAGATATCATGCAAGAAGAATAGTGTTTCGAAGAAGGCATTATAAAAGAAGAGTATTCAAATTGTTCAGAAGAAAGTACTATAAAAGAAGAACCTTAAAATTGTTTAAAAGAAAGTATTATAAAAGAAGAATCTTTAAATTGTTTAAAAGAAAACACTATGTGCGGAAGATATACAAACACAGATACATTCATAAGCATCATATTCACAGATATCTACACAAGCTTCTTCACAAATATCGACACAAGTATGTTCGCAAATATCGACACAAGTATGTTCGCAAATACGTTCATGTGCACAAACCTGTTCATGTTCATGTGCACAGGCCTGTTCACGTTCATGTGCACAGACCTGTTCATGTTCATGTGCACAGACCTGTTCATGTTCACAAACCTGTTCACGCACATGTTAATAAAGGTGTGGAAGGTCGTGGACATGGGCCTATTGAAAGTTTTGAAAATGGATACGATCTCTACAGTTCAGGAACTAGTCATGGCTTTCGAGGAAACAGTAAGTCTTTGATTAATTGTAATTAAGATAATATTTCATAACCTGCTTTATCAAAAGTGTAAAAAAAGTAATACAATATCTGTTTTGAATTAAATATATCCTATTACTCGATGAGGTTATAATTAAAGGGGTACTAGCTGTCGAAATCTTATTTACCGACTTGATTCAAATTCTCATATTTGATTTATAACATACTAAAACACATCAAAATTATAATTAGTTTTGAATAAAGAGTTAACAGTGCATATACGAGATAGTATATATCAGAATATTTTGTTTTAGTTCACCACTATACTCCAAACTTTGTGAACCGAAACAAGAATGTCCATCACAACCTACAAGGCCATGGTGATATCGCTTACAGGCATGTGTATGGCGGCGGACCCAGAAGATATAATAGTCTAGGAGGTGGTTATCAAGGACGATATCACGGTCCAGTCGTCAATGATCCAGAACGTTTTCACAGTCCATTGGTGTCTGATACTGGAAGTTTCCACAGGCCACTAGTCACGCATTCAGGACACTATAATGCAGCGGTCGAGGTTACACATGGAGGTCGCGAATATTAAACCAATAAAGTATTTATTGCTTTTGATGAAAGGTGTCATTTCCCCCAAAATAATTGTCTTTATTAAATTTATTCATGAAAATAAACTCAGCATAGAAGTAAATCAGGCATTTGGAAATCCTTTGATAGACAAAACAATCAAAGAGTTAATCACAATATTTCAAAATAAACATTTGTCAGTTTATATCATTAACGGTAAATTATAAGATCTGAAGAAAACTGTTTACAATATAATTCATATTTATATTTCAATGTAATATTTTCTTTTTAAGGTCAAGGAACAGTAAATGGGCTATGTCGCAGATTTTGCTAAACATTTCAATACATCTTTGGCTCGTTGAACTACAACTGAAAATCGAAAAAATAATACATTTATCTCTTTTATTATCTGAAAAATTGCAGATTGATTTCTTTTAATATGGGTGAATATTTGTATAGAAAGCACATAAAATCGGCGAAAAACCTTCTAAAATTTGTCTTAAAATCGCCAAATCTCTAATTCTACTCCATAGATTTTTCTTAAAAAACTATATATTGTTGACACATACATTTCTGTTTTAATGATATAAAATAATCATAGGGTCACTGACTTCTTTTTTTGTCTGATAATTAATTTGATACCTTGTTGGTGGTGAAAAACGTCAAATCCAACGTTTTACGGCCTGCAACGCGATAACGTTACGATTATTTCGACGTTTTGTTGGATTTTTTCACAAAGAACGCAACTTTGAATGATGTATACCGTAAAAACGAAGTCGGTGACCCTATCTTTATTTTGCATTATTATAACGGAAATATATGTATCAACAACATATAGTTTTTTAAGAAAAATCTATGGAGTAGAATTAGAGATTTGGCGATTTTAAGACAAATTTAAGAAGGGTTTTCGCCGATTTTATGTGCTTTCTATACAAATGTTCACCCCTTTTGTAAGAATTCAAACAGTAATATTTCAAATGATAATTGAGATAAATACATTATTTTTTCGATTTTCAGTTGAAGTAAATCGAGCCAGAGATGTATGCCAAATTTTACAGAAATCTGTGACATAGCCCATTTACTGTAACTTGACCTTAAATGAAATGATTTCTTGTTACATTTTTATCTAATATACCTTTCTAGAAAGATATGAATGATATACTAGAGTTATCCCGATGTGTTATTTATTGTTTTGTATCAAACTATAAAGAAGTATTATTATCAGAAAAACCAGATACAGTGGGTAGACAAACATGAAATTATACAGATGTGTGTTGTTTGTTTAAGTATACCAATATAAGGTCGTTATAAATAACGTAAAACTTGTGTAAACTCAAACATTTTGTGGCTGTAAAAGTTAAAAATGTTTTGTTTTGCATGATTTCTAATTTCCTTATTTTTAGGGGATATAGAATCACTTAATAAGATAAGTCTTATATCTGTCAAATAAAGGCAACAGTAGTATACCGCTCATAAATCGATAGAAAAAAATCCGGGTTACAAACTAAAACTGAGGGAAACGCATTAAATATAAGAAGAGAACACACACAGAAACGAACTTAGCATTACATAATTAGACCGATGAGAATAACAAATATAACATCATAACTAAACACATTAATTATAGATAGAAAAGTACCGACCCACGTCTTCAAGTAATGTGAATTTACACTCAAATAAATGAGGAAACAAACGACACAACAGAAACACAACGTTAAAATGTAACACACACAGAAACGAACTATAATATAACAATGGACATATTCCTGATTTGGTCCAGGACATTTTAAAACATGTAACACACACAGAAACGAACTATAATGTAACAATGGACATATTCCTGATTTAGTAGAGGACATTTTAAAACAAATGAGGATGATTTACCCGAGGAAATACCCCGGAAGCTACTACAATAAATATGGATCGTTAGCAATTTGTTCAATACAGTATATTTCTCTTTTTTGTTCATACTGCCACAATATGTATGTATTACAAATGACGCTGGGACCTCATCGGTATGGTATTGACAAAATACAGGCCTCGTTGTGGCATAAAGGCTGTGTCTAAGTGATGAGCTGAAATGAATTAACATTGATATGGTCATATTTATAGATTAACTTTTGTGAAATACTAAGCTTTTCTACCTTAGGATAGATTACCTTAGCTGTATTTGGCAAACTTTTAGGAATTGTTGTCCTCAATGCTCATCAACTTCGTACTTTATATGGCCTTTTTAACTTTTATTGGATTCGAGCTGATGAGTCTTTTGTAGACAAAACGCGCGTCTGTCGTAAATATAAAATTTAATCTGAGTTTATTTATTCAATCAACTTTTGTTACACAGAAGTAGGTGGTCAAATTTCACAGCGATTCGATATAATTCGGTTTTTTTTAAGAGCAGCAAAAAAGTGTTTCATGATGACAAACCGAATGAATACATTTTTTTTTGTAAATTCATCAGTATTAGGGTATATTTATTATATCATTTCATTTGAAAATAATAATAGAAGAAAGTCTTTGCTCATTGGAAGTAATACATGTCAACACTCCCAACCGTTGAGGTTCAGATAATACAGAATGTACATATGTTTAAACGATAACAAAAATGTATAGAATTCACTCACAAACATCATATCTATAATCAATATAAGTTTTCAAGCAAGTCTACAATACACAATACACAATAAAGTTTTCAGGCACTTAATAAGTACCACAGAGCTTTCATATGGCATGTTACTACGATCTGATTACAAAGTAAATTCGCAGGGAAACCGATAAAATCTCCAATTGTATTTACACAAGTAAAAAGTTTGGCGAAAGTTGGCGAAGAGTCCATTTCATAAGGTAAATGCAATTTTCATAATTCGGAATACCATATGGAAATAAACTCATCATAGATACCAGGACTAAATAAGTATATACGCCAGACGCGCGTTTCGACTACAAAAGACTCATCAGTGACGCCCGAATCCCAAAAAAGTTAAAAAGGCCAAATGAAGTACGAAGTTGAAGAGCGTTGCGTCCTTTTTTTACAAACATTCATGCACTCTGTGTCACGAAGTATCTGTGTGAAGGTTTCTATGATCTCTTTCCTAAAAAGAATAATATATAATATAACAATATATGATAAAGTTATAATATCAGTTTTTCGGTTTTTGGTGAAGGATAACAACTGTCACATCCCTGAATTGGTACAAACATTTTCTTATGTAACCCAGCTTCATTTTTTATGGCTGTGTCCATTGTCAGAAGTTTATGGGTGTGTCCAATGTCAGAAGTTTATGGGTTATTTCAATGTCAGAAGTTTATGGGTGTGTCCAATGTCAGAAGTTTATGGGTGTGTCCAATGTCAAAAGTTTATGGGTGTGTCCAATGTCAGAAGTTTATGGGCGTGTCCAATGTCAGAAGTTTGTTTGTTGTTGGAGGCTGTCTATCATATATTTGTTTTTCGATTATTTATTTTGTCATAAATTGTATTTTTATTTTTATAGTTTGAATTGTTTCACATTTTGACGTGTCGCAACGTTAGATGACTATACAGAATGGGCTTTTGCTCATTGTCCATTCCGTTCTGTGACATTTTATGTTTAAAGACTATGTGGATAGCGGTTTCACTGACAATGCTCAAATCTGTTAACTTCATATTATATATACAAAATAAAATGTTCATCCTCGTTTTTACCTATATAAGAATGAGTTTTTATGGATCGAATCTGCCCATCAAATGATTTAACTTTGTTTCACTTTCAATGTTGACCTTCTTTTCCTTTAAATAACCGAACACGCACAATTCATGCGGTATGTGTTAATTTGTATTGCTTACACCTGTTTAGTTTGTAATGTTACTGTTTTGTTTTTGAATTTGCGATATCTGTACTATAAAGAGACCAGCCGTATCAACCGATAGAAATAAAAAAAAAAACATGATCGCAATCACTGATTTTGAAACAAGATGATACTAACCGATAATAAATTTATAAACAAGGATCGCAATTACTGCCATTATGACAAGACATCCATTCACAATGCCAACAATAACTCTGTAACCAAAAAAATGTTTTAATATGTACTTAACAGTATATTGATAAATTATATACATTAAAACTGACGAGGAAAGGTAACACACGGCCACAAGAAAATACACATAATTATTAGTATGTCATTTACGTTTATTCCGAGGTTAAAAAAGTAAAACCAATGCTCTTTTACATCCTAGTCCCATGTTTTTTAATATAGTTATAACATCACAACAATCACTAACATTAAGGTCATGTTTCCAGTTCTTTGGATTTTAGATTTATGAACATTCTTTGCTCGTTTTTAATCATTCATAATTAGGGGCAAAAATCTAAATTTGCCCTCATCAATTTTACCATCCCCTTTTCATTTGCAATATTAAGCTTACTATTTGTGTCAAATATGTGCATATGTATGTAATCAGAATCTTCCATAGATTTTATATCCAGTATATAAAATGGTAAAATATAGTTTCTTTTGGGTGTATCCATGACAACAATCTGCATTTATTTGCACTAAAATCTTGCAAAAAAGGGGGGAAAGATGTCATCTATAGTTGATAATTTCTTTGTCATTTTGGTCTCTTGTGGAGAGTTGTCTCATTGGCAAAAATACCACATCTTCTTTTTTATATTCTAATAATATTCGAAAAAGATATCTACTGCAAACAAGCGCTACATTTTCTTAACTGATTGGTCTTATTTCCGACACACTGATCAGATATCATTGTTGGTTTAATGCAATGGAACTACGCAAACTGCTAACAGCTTATGAGTGTCAGTATTAGCTATCCCAATAGCACGATTTTCTGAAACAAGCACTCTTCATCTGGTCACTTCTAAAGTATCTAATAATTCATATGTTTATGAAAACTATTGAAATGTATTTATACTTGACATCAGAAAAGAAAGGAAATTGCTATTGTTCTAAACTACGAGGTATCATCAAACCGATAGTAACTGTTTAAAACAGGAAATCAGTGTAAACACTTCTTTCACCTTTTCACCCTAAAAGGTAACTGGATTTGACAGTGCAACTCTAACAAACACCATGCACTAGCCATCGATAAATGACGTAGATTTATGTTCCACAAGAATAAACAAAAACACGAATATCATAGGTTCAAAAAAAACAAATATTATTAAAAAAAACAAAACCCAATAATTGATTAAAATGTATATAGATATAGGAAAACGTGGTATCAGTGTCAATAAGACAACTATCCATCCAAATAAATCATTATAGGTCAAGGTACAGCCTTCAACACGGAGCCTCGACTCACACCGAACAACAAGCTATAAAGGGCCCAAAAATTATAAGTGTAATACCATTCTGACGAAAAAACCTACGGTCTAATCTATATAAAACAAGAATGTGTCCAGAGTACACGGATGCCCCACTCGCACTATCATTTTCCATGTTCAATGGACCGTGAAATTGGGTAAATAATATAATTTGGCATTAAAATTAGAAAGATCATATCATAAGCAACAAGTGTACTAAGTTTCAAGTTGATTGAACTTCAACTTCATCAAAAACTACCTTGACCAAAAACTTTAACCTGAAACGGGACAGACGGACGAACGAACGGACGGACGAACAAACGGACGAACGAACGGACGGTCGAACGAACGAACGGACAGACAGACGGACGAACGGACGCACAGACCAGAAAACATAATGCCCCTCTACTATCGTAGGTGGGGCATAAAAATGAGAAATGAGAAACACGTATAAATTACATAAACAAACGACAACTATTGTACATCAGATTACATATTAACTATATATTTGAACGAAATGCAAATGGTTTAACCCTGAGTTCCTTGATATATCTTAAACATAATGCCTTGCTGTTGTACAAATTTTTAAAATTATAAACAGAACTTCGAAAGCATAATACATTAACATATTTTCAGTTACTAAAATATTCATAACGGATACACATGTATTGGGATGTTAAAATGTTGAACGAAGTACATTTAGTATAAAGAGCGGAAGTGCTAGATTTTGACATTGTGCGCACTGTAAACGCTTTTACAACCCTATAATATTACTAATGATTTAACCCTTTAACATAGTTTCATATTTTTGCTAAGATCATGAAACCATATGTTCTATCAAGATTTATCTCTATTTACATGTGCACTATATTGTGGAAGCTCATCACAAGATGAACGTTACATTTCATCTTGAAATAAAAGTTATTTTCAGAATGACGCGAGATTGCTGTTAGCCAATCAAAATAATGTATTATAATGAAACATACATGTGCTGTAATTGTAATCGTTTTAATCACAGGTGCTTGGGGACAGGGTCCTGTATGAGCCCCACATAGTCCCTCCCCCTTATTATCATAAATCTCACTTATTTGTACCATATATATACTAATATACCATAGTTTTACTATAAATATACATGTTGACTTTTTTATTTATTGTGGTTGTTTATTTAACGCATCAATGTAAATATAATAACGGAATTTAATGAGACTGTCATTAAAGTGCGAGAGGGTTAGCGCTATATAACCAGGTTTAATCCACCATTTTCCACATTTGAAAATGCCTGTACCAAGTCAGGAATATGACAGTTCTTGTCCATTCGTTTTTGATGCGTTTTGTTATTTGATTTTTGCCATCTGGATTTTTCGAATTGATTTTCCTCTGAGTTCAGTATTTTTGTGATTTTACTTTTTATAGTACTCCCCCTTATTATCATAAATCTCAGATATTCGATTGATTTGATTGTTGGTTGCTTTACGCCGCATTAGCACTAAAAGGCTATATCGTATGCTTTTAAAACATACATTTTTGAAAATTTCATATTTAAAATTAACAAACTTAGATGTTAGATTGTATCTTTATTTTTTGTCTAGAAAAAGAAAAATACACTTTTTAAAGTGTCTTTGTTTTTATGTTGTGTACGCTTCGTTGTCATAAGACTTGTTTGAACTGTACGCTTCGTTGACACAATACTCCGTTTGTCAATGAATTTTGCAAGTATTAAATTGTACTTTGGTATGATTATAATCAATATGCATGTTAGAAAATAATAATTTACCAATATGTCATGCAGACAGCAATCCATAATAACTGTGTATTGTTGGAACACTCTTCACGGAATATTGCGCATGTAAAAAAATCCTTATGTATACGAAAGTGTAAATTGGTAGCAATACGTAAAATCACAAAATTACTGAACTCAGAGCGGAAAATCAAATCTGAAAGTCCCTAATCACATTGGAAAATCAAATGACAAAACACATAAAAAACGAATGGACAACAACTGTTATATTCCTGACTTGGAATAGGTATTTTCAAATGTAAAAAATGGTGGATTAAACCTGGTTTTATAGCGCTAAACCTCTTACTTTCTCTCCCGTCAAATTTACAATGATGCGTGAACTAAACATACATAATAAATAAAATACTCCAAATATGGGTACAACAGTTTTCAGTGATCACAAAAGCCTCTATCAATAAAAACACATTCAAAATTGAAAATACAATAACTCGACAGATGCGTACATGGTTAAGCAAACAGATACACCAGTCCGATTTCTAATTGGATACAATTTTTGAAAAGTGTTTACGTAACAGTCAATGTACGGTTAAGGGGTTGGTTGGTGCCCGCTAACATGTTTAATCCCGTCATATTCTGTCTGTGCATGTCTAAAACCAGGAGCGTGTAATTCACTAGTTACATATATTTCTTATTCACTATTTTGTGCATTAATTAGGCCGTTAGTTTTCTCGTATGAATTGTTTTTCACTTGTTAATTCGATGTGTTTTATAGCTGGCGATGTGGTATGGGCTTTGTTTATTGTTGAAGACCTATAGTTGTTTATTTTGTGCCGTTTGGTCTTTTGCGAAGAGTTGTTTCAATACCACATCTTCTTTTTGATATATACAGCAGTAAAAACAATCAATGGACTATAGACTTTTGGTCTGAATATCAGAGGCGAGTCCTAGGGGGTCAGAGATTACAATAGAGTTATATGGAACGCCGTAACTGCCTTATGTGTACTTGTTTCTAGATACGCTTATACTTTTCAATATATGCACAAAGTTTTTCTATATATGCACATACTTTTATTATATATGCACATACTTTTTCTCTATACCCGTATGCACATAGTTTACTTTATATGCACATAGTTTTTCTATATATGCACATAGTTTTACTATATATGCACATACTTTTTCTCTATATGCACATAGTTTACTGTATATGCACATAGTTTTTCTATATATGCACATAGTTTACTTTATATGCACATAAATTCATTTAAGGTGGTCCCTAACACTACAGGGAGATAACTCTGTAAAATCAGCTAAATGTTTAAATTAAGTTGTTTTGTAAATGGAACATTAAGCTTCTCAATGATTAAAATCAGTGTTTGTCAAACTGCTATGTATCCAATCATTTTTTTCTGAGGAATTGATTGGTTCAAATATTTTGAAATTTTTATATTTTTTTTCAAAGGTTTAAAGCAAGGATTTGTATAGTTAGAACTATACAAATCCTTGGTCAAAGTAAATACTTTTAAAAAAAAAAAAAAAAAAAAAATTAAACAAAGCAAATTAATTTAAGTGAAGGTGTTGGGTACCACCTTAAAGACAGAGGATTAATGACATGAATGATACATGTATATGTGGTTGTTAACTCTTCGCTGTACAACACAATAATAATACACATTTTTTTCTTGTTTATTGGCTTATTAAAAATACACACAATTATATTTTGCTCACACCTTGACATTTTCATTCACGAAACAAACATTTATCAATTAGCTCAAAAATCACCCTAATTCATAAATAAACAATATGTTTTAACTAAAAAAAAAAAGTCATTGTCTTCAATGCATATAAAAGACAACATTATATAAATATCAAACACTTTTGACTGGTCTATGGAATTTAAATGTATGGCCAAAACTAGCAAGAACAACAATATTATTTATCAAATCCTTTAAGTACTGGGAATTTCATTTTGAAGATTTATGATTGAGGGAAAAGTATATTTTTGTGAATATTTGAATTCTTGATTTTGCCAAAGTCTGTGTTCAAGCTTTTTGAAAATTTGTAATTACTGGATCACATTGGACTGGTGACGGATCCAGGGGGTGTATTTAAAATAATAAAGTCTTGATTAACCATAAATCAAGCTCCATAAAGGGCCTGGTCCCCTAAATCTGTCCCTGAACTTTGAGTGATAAAAAAACCCAACAAATTATTAAGGGATTAATCAAAAGTTTATTGGAAATATGAGTATTTATAGATCTAGTAGTTAAATGAAATAATAATGCTAACATGTTATGCCCTTGCACACATTTAAAGATTCTATATCAAAATAAAATAAATAAATTTGAAAATTCCCAAAGAAATTTTTCTAATTAAGTGTCTGTCTTTGTTCATGTTGTTAGAATCAAGCAATTATGAAGAATTTCAAAACATAGCAGAATCAAAGAGCTGAAAGCTCTGAGGAAAAATGACGCCACTGTCTCTAATATTGGGATATTTTTTATGCAAGTCTTGATTTTCACATACCGTAATTAATTTAACAATGCAACATGTCTTGTAAACATATAATTGATATTCTTATATATGTGTGTGTGTGAAGTGACTGTTTTTTAAGACAAATGAATAGGTCAAGACTACCTGAATTGTACAAATAAATACCGTAGAAAGGCTTGTATATTTCTCACTGGTACCCTTCTCTCAGAAAATTTTAATTAATTTTAAATAATCTTTTTGTTACTGTTATCAAAGGTCTAATGAAACTCAGGTAATTAAAAAAAAATATAGTCAAACCGGTGTCCTATAGCCATTCTTCCCCCATGCCAAAATTTCCGGGGGGATATACTGGATCGATCCAATATTTCCGCCCGGAAAAATTGGCATGATCCCACTTTTCCCCCTCAGCGTTATAAGGGGAAAACTAGGATCAGGCCAATTTCCCCCCCCCCCGTGAGTAGCATGATAAGCTAAATTTTCCACCTTGTAATATGACGTCGGCGACGTCGCGACAAGATTTTTTAAATGATAGCAACTTTTTTCTCAGTTTATAGTTACCAAAGCTTCATCGTGTGAAAATACATTTTATATGTATTTATTTGTGTTTTTCTATGTTGTGATGTTATACTATTGTTTCAGAAAAAGGGAGAAGGTTTGGTACCATTAAAACGTTTAACCCCGCTGCAAATGTTTGCACCTGTCCTAATTCAGGAATCTTATGTACAGTAGTTGTCGTTTGTTTATGTAATACATATACGTGTTTCTCGTTTCTCGTTTTTTTTTTATAAAACTTAGACAGTTGGTTTTCCCGTTTGAATGGTTTTACACTAGTAATTTTGGGGCCCTTTATAGCTTATAGCGGTGTGAGCCAAGGCTCCGTGTTGAAGGCCTATTATGGTTTACTTTTATAAATTGTTATTTGGATGGAGAGTTGTTTCATTGTCACTCATATCATATCTTCCTATATCTATATACATGTTATATATACACATGGAAAAAAGTATTGCAACACTTTGATTTTTTAAAACTTGAAAACCTTTTTTTTTAATGAAATATAATAAAATATTTGTATAATATTATTGAAACATAGTTTATGATATCATTGGCATTGAAACGAACAAAAAATTATTGAAAAAAAATAAATTATATAACCACAGTTTAAATATCAAAATGAGGTGTTTTTTGTGCTAAAAAATGCATTTACAACTTTTACTGTAGTCGAACTTTACAATGTCAGACATTTCAAAATTAATCTTTAGATGACAGTTCACATCAGGGTTGATCGTTATACGCTTAAGAATTAGTACTTTGTGCGCATCCTCCATTCAAACGGATAACCGCATACAGACGTCTTCTGATCCCTGCCATAAATCAACTAATTTGTTGCTAAGGTAGCCGCAACCATTTCTGATAAAGGGCATTGTTTATTTCCTGATGTGTTTGAACTGGGGTGTCCTTTCGCGCACTTTCCGCTCAATAGTGTCCCATATATGCTCGATATGGTTCAAATCCGGGCTACGATCTGGCCAAGGAAGATGAACCGAATTCCATTGGAACAATGGATCTTCCTCCACGATGCTTATTTCCAACTTTGGCGAACTCTGCACTCCATTGGAAACGGAAAACTGTGTGTCTGTTCGTAAACAAAGGTCTTCGAAATGGTATTATCGCACAATAACCAGAAGCGATGAGTCGATTTCAATTTGGTGTTGCAATACTTTTTTCCATGTGTATATTTTTTCACACGAAGCACATTCTGATCACATCCATTCTCTTTCGTGGACCCTTGGTATCATTGACCAAATAAATACAATTACTTTAACCACTTCTGGTCAGTCAGTAGTTTTTTCCTTGCATGCGGACATATAGACAGTGAGTTAAAAATGTAAAAAAGACTAGGGGGTACATAGAAAGACTGTTTAACAGAAAGACAGAATTGTTCACTCATAGACAGACTGATAAACCTGTAGACAGATTTGTGTTAATGTAAATGAACAACAAATTTGTATATTTATAAATAAATCTAATTCTAACACTGTTCGGTTTAATTTCCAGACTCTATATATACATAGTGAAATCTATGATGGGGGAAAAATTGGCATGGGGGAAAAGTTACTATATGTATACGTATTGTCAACTTTCCGCAGGTGAAGAATCACAATGATCCAAAATTTCCCCGGGGGAAAGATTGGCTCATGCCAGTCTTTCCCCCGGGGGAAAACTGGCATAGGGGAAGAATGATTATATAACACCGGCACCTGGTTAAATTGGCACCTGGTCAAATCGACACCCTATATAGTCAATTTGTCACCCATGTTAAATATATATTTTTAACAGTATTTTAAGCAAAAAGAGTAAAAATAAGAAAGGGGTTGCCAGATTTGTTTTTAGTATTTAAGCAAAAAGAGTTAAGTACCTAAGGAAAGGATTGTCTGAAAATATTTACTTTCACATTTTTGGGGGTTCATGTACATTTTGTATATATATTTATTTTTCTCCACTAAATGTGTATGTTCCAGACCGTATGAGTATTTGGACCATACGCGTGCGGTCTGGACCGTATACGTACTTTTTCAAAATAATCTGATTAATATCATTAAGAAGTTGCTTAAGTTTATAAGTTACAAATGCATGTAAAGTTCATTTACAGCTCAACATAACTAAACTCTCAAATTCATATGTAAAAGTTCCAATAGTAATTGGAATAAAAACGTATTTTTTTAACTAATACAAAAATTCAGGCTTATTAAATAATCAATCAGGAAATAGTCAAGTATATTGAATACAAGTATATCCTTGAAGAACTATCAAGAAAATAAGGGAAAAGTATACACACGGAGAACGATGTGTATACATAGTAAACTATGCGCATATATAGAAAAACTATGTGCATATAGAGAAAAACTATGTGCATATAAAGTAAACTATGTGCATATAGAGAACAAGTATGTGCGTATAGGGAAAAAGTATGTGCATATATAGTAAAACTATGTGCATATATAGAAAAACTATGTGCATATAAAGTAAACTATGTGCATATAAAGTAAACTATGTGCATAAAGATAAAAAGTATGTGCATATATTGAAAAGTATAAGCGTATCTAAAAACAAGTACACATAAGGCATCTACGGCGTTCCATAGAGTTACATTAAGGCTACAGAATGTGTGTATACAATGACTACGCAACTTATAGCCACCAATAGTAATACAGTTTCTTTAATGTGAAGATGTAAAGATTAAGAGATATGTTTTTATATTCAACTGGTTTGTTTTTTTCAACTGTGTTTTTTGTTTGTTTAATTTCTAAGGTATAAAGTTTGTGCTTAACTTCCTCGAACATTACAGTCTTTCTACTGTGATGGCAAAAACTAAACGATTTGTAACTTTGGTTACTATTAGCACCTTAATGTCTACCCACCCATATGCATTTCATTCAAATTTTGACTTATTGTGGAGAAGACAAAAGGGACCATATTTATAATCCCCAGTTACTCTTGACGTCATCGGTAAATTATGCGGTTGAGCAAAGCATCAATCATTAACCTAACATTTTTCATTTGCTTTGTTTCTTCTTACATGTTTTAAAAGTTATCAATAAAAAAACAAAACGTTTCACAGTTGGTACTGACCCATTTCTGCACCCCATTATTTGTTAATGAAACGCGTACGTAATAGCTGATTGTTGGTTGCAAATATGTCATGCGTGTTCAGGATAATCACAAAGTAGCAACACATATTACATGTAGGTCCTGGAAGGAGGCCCTCCAGAATTCCGCCAGAGAAGTTTGGATTAAATAAGGTATATTGAATAAGAACACAAAGCAACAGGCCATTTATGGACCTCTCATGGGTTCGCACAGTGTATTAGCGTGTTCTCTCTACACGAGACATTGGGTGTAATATTCCCATTCGAACTGGACGTGGCTGCGTACTTTTACATCCCACACAACTAAAAGGGTGGCCAACTTCGGTCAGGTTTTACTGCCGGTCGAAAAAAAAAGACCAAAGTGAGCATATCTAATAGTATATATCCCAGTCACCCTTTAACAAATTATTTCACAAAATAAAATCTAATAAAATAAAATTTGGCTACAAATGTAGAAAGTTTTGCTGTGCCTTTTAAATTAAAACATCACTTAACATTATTACAATATAAGCATACTTATGAGAACTCATAAGATCGTACTTTCTCTTGATACTGTTTACTTATGATTATTTTTCATTTCACAAGTTCATGCGTTTTATTACGTATTTACCTAAAAACCGTTGGATATATACTGACTTACACTTTAGGTACATGATTTACCTCCTATAGTTGTAATTCGCTTTGAAATAGCTATCAGTTATTTAATTACTCCTTTGTCGATATTTTATGTATATGTTTTTGTGCCTTGTACCAACATTTTGAGTTGAGCTAATTGCAACTGTACAGTTTTTTTTTATCATGTTGTGCTGTTGCGCGAGTGTCCCGTGTAAAGGAGTGGATTGGATGCTCATTTGTTAAATTTCGCCGCATTTTTTTTTTGTGTGTCGGTCCAACGTCAGGAGCTTGTAGTACATTGGTTATATAGATCTGTCCTAAAATTATGTTTTAATTATTTCACATGTTGTTTTATATATCGGGGCCTTTTTTAGCAGACTATATGGTATAGGTTTTCCTCGTTGTGAAATATTGTACATTGCCCGGCCAGGACTATAATAAATGTTTTATAAATACACCCACTTTATTTAAATTTAGGTGGAATGTTGTCCCACTAGCCATTACACCACATCTACAAAGCTTTAGATGTGAACAAAAACCTAAAATCAACCAATTGGAATGCCATGTAAATCATTCGGCAAACTAAGTTCAACCAGATCCCATGTCTTCTTTCGTCTAGGCGAATGTGGACAAACATCGGTATTTGGAAGAGCCTTAAATTGTGAAAAGTAAGCCATTAAAGTTTTATTGACTGAACTATATACTTTCTCTGGAATATATGTATTAAATGTTCATTTCATCTGGAATAACGTTGAAAGTCCCAATTTTCAATAAAAACATTCCTATCTGATGTACGTTGGTTAAACATTGAACTTTTGGCTTTGTATGACTGATATTTTAAGTTCAACTTATTTCACTAAGTTAACAGATATAAAAATTTACAATAACATATAGAAATAGAGTCGCCGACACCATCTGGAATACCTAGACAAGAAAGTGATTTGAGACGGCTTAAATCAACTAAGTGTACAGTGATTATTTAAAAACGCACAACGAACGCGACACAATTGGTGGAACGAGCAATACAGTAAGAGAAAACTTATTTAGTATGATATTGCGTTTGTTCTAAGTTCTACGGTCAAGAGCGTTTGTTGTTGAATGGCTGTTCAGTCTCGCCAACATACTGCATGCCACATCGAAACTGAAGAATGTATACTACATTCTGGGTTTTGCAAGTTACATTACAAAATATTGTGTACACAGACCCAGTAGAGTGGCAAGTAAATGTTTGAGTATTCAGTATTTGTTGGCAAGTAAGACATCGTTTGTTACCACATGACTTGCACTATCCTGTAGTTGAACATCTGTTATTAGAGGAGACGGCAGCTTTCACAAATAAGTCTTTTAGACTTGCTGGTCTCCGAAAAAGTAAGACAGGAGGTTCGGGAACGATTTTCGATAATTAAGGGTGATTGGCAATACTTTACCAATTGGCACGGATCAAACATGAAAGGTAAGTAAAGGCGGGATTGTATGCTTAATCAAATGGAACTATTTTGCTGCGCCTCTTCTTTTTGTACTGTAACAGGTCATTGCGGCTGTTATTGTTAGCACGTGCAAACCCCTTATCTATGTCCCATTTCTTATAACCTCGTTTAATTAAAAATCCGCGAAGTTCCTGTAACCGCTGAGTGACAGCCTCCACAAAGAACCAAATCCGCTTTACTCTGAGTGCTTGACTGTACGGGATACTTTTTGTACAGTGTTTGGGGTGACAGCTTTGGGGAGAAAGGTACTGATGTTTATCTGTAGGTTTACAAAAGAGGTTTCTTGATATGACACCGTACTTTATAGATGTAGTTGTGTCTTAAAAAGATACCTTAGAACAGCCATTCAACAAACGCATGAATGGTCATCGTAGTGACTACACCTGCAAACCCGACCTCCTCGTAATTCGTCATTTAAGATAACATGGGCACGCCCAAGCTAATGTCAAAAACGTACCATCAACATCATAGATCACAACGAGGATTGATCAAAGGCCGACAGACTTACTCGGGAAAGTTTTTGGATAAGAAAGCTCAGGACAGGTTCCCCAGAGGGCATTAATGAAAAGATATAGAAGAGTCACCCAGTTTCCCTACCATCACTATTTTCCTGCCATCACTTGTGTCCAGTAACTCCGGCTTCCGTACTGGACTCTCACACTTTGCAGGATTTTTTTAATTATACTAGTTTTAATTATAGTTGGCAGGGATGTGTAAATACGCAGCCACGTTCTATTACTTTGCCTTAGTAAACATTTATTACTATTATTTTTATTATTATGAAATTACTATATATTAAATGTATTTAGATGTTTAAATACGCAGTCTCTGTTGCAATTGCTCTACCGTTGTCATATTTTAAATATTGTACTATATAGAAAAGAGTCCTTACTAGTACACAGAAAATTCTTAAGAGTAAAAGACAGTCAAAATCATTAAAGAAATTACTCACCAGCGCGAAACTAAGCACAGATGATACAATTCCTTCTGTACAACAATGCGGACGTTCAAATTGCGGTATTTGTCAAAATATTATAGAAGAACATTTACTGTGGATTCATTTATTTTCGTGGGTATCAATTTTAGTGGTTTGAGGAAAACTTACGTATTCGTGGATATTTAATTTCGTGGTTTTGGCAAAGTCTACACTCATTCCTTTACAAAATTTGTATTTCGTTGAACATTTGAATTCATGGTACTCCTGTACCCACGAATTCCACGAAAATTGGTATCCAACGAATATTAATGAATCCACAGTATATGGATTTAAATCGGGAGAGATTTTCACTAATAAAAACTCTTTTACGTGTGCATCGAGCAATTTTATTTATGTCATCAAATGCAGTGGGTGTAAAACGATTATATTTGACAAACAGAAAACACTTTACGGAAAAGATTTACTTTAACGTAAGTGAACACCTGGATTTATGCGCTAGCAACAAATCACTCAAATACTATTTTTTCAAATTTAACCAATGTGACGACCAATTCACCGAAGAAATGAGAATTAATAAAGAAAATATGTTTATACAAAAGTATAAAC
The DNA here is from genome assembly GCF_036588685.1 of Mytilus trossulus. NCBI lineage: Eukaryota > Metazoa > Mollusca > Bivalvia > Mytilida > Mytilidae > Mytilus > Mytilus trossulus. The sequence goes on along the minus strand of NC_086375.1, from coordinate 85,944,118 downwards.
CAAGCCTAAACAGATAAATCGTTACTTTTGTAAGGATTACGTCCCTTTAATGTATTGTTACAGACCTATTATGGTGTCGTTACGTTACCGTTAGTTACATTCAACCATGATTATCACAAAGATGTGAAACCGGTTGGAGAAAAACGTAGAGAACTAAAGGACTTTAACAGTATTTTAAAATTAAATTTTAATTATATATATATATCATGTACTGTAGTACGCCGCTAGATTAAAACTGACGCGGAAAGGTAACACACTGCCACCGAAAGCTTTATTTTGTGAAGCCCAGGTGGTCGTGTGGTCTAGCGGGACGACTACAGTGCAGGCGAATTTGGTGTCACGATATCTCAGTAGCATGGGTTCGAATCCCGGCGAGTGAAAAACAAAACATTTGCGAAAGCAAATTTACAGATCTAACATTGTTGGGTTGATGGATAGACGAGTTGTATATACATAATGTACACAGCTATGTATCACCATCATTGCTGTTGATCCGATGGACAAATCTGTTGTAGAGTTGTAGATCTGTGAATTTGCCATCGCAAATTTTTTGTTGTTCCCTCCTCGGGATTCGTACCCATGATAATGAGATATCGTGACACCAAATCGCCTGCACTGTAGCCGTCCTGCTACTCGTCTCAACATCAACCCAACAATGTTAGATCTCAGACTGTAAATTTGCTTTCGCAAATTGTTTGTTCGCAAGGATTCCAACCATGCTACTGAGATATGTTTTCAATGCATTCTATGTCTGTTGGAACTTGTATTTTACATTACGAGAAGGACAGACCTCTCAACTGTTCAAGTACAATTGACATTTAATAGTATTTGTTTCGGCTTGTAAAGAGATAGCCAAAAAAAATTGTTAATATCAGTATATGTGGTATTAATGCCATTAAACCACTCTCCTCTCTTCCACCAAAATTAGTCAAAAGTAAAAAATTATAGTTCAAATACCTTGAAATATCTTTTTAATATAGTGTATATTTAAGAATAAAATATTTTTGAATGTATTTCTAAAACAAATGCAAATGTAGATAAAAATTCCTTGGTTTGGGTCTTGAAAAATCTTCCTTTGTGAACATCAACACTGATCCCTACAACAAATGCATAGATGATAAAATCATCAAAGGCTAGACTCTTTGATCGACAAAATATATTTTGGTGGTACGATACGTCAGCATACAGTCTTGTTTACAATTCGCAACATTACTGACTGATTTGATTTTGTAGCAGAATTCATATAGAACCTTGTCAAATACAAAAATATACAAAGCATTTTACAAAGTACTGTTATTTACTTTCCGATATATTGACGATGTTTTGTCGCTGAATCAATAACGGAATCTACCACACATAGCTACATCATTAATGAAAGAGTAAAACTCAGATTGTTTTACCAAGTTGATCTTGAATCGGAAAAGGGGACAGATCAAACCAATTTCTAAGTTGAGTAGCATTAAAATTAACAACGTCCAAAACGACATGGCAAATAGGATTGATATCTTAGTATAGAAGAAACCTTTAGTGTTTCGTAAAATTTAAGGACATTAAATGTTAGATATTGCAAAAGGACATTAGAAAATATTAACTAGGATGACCGTGCATTTAATAGACGTATTTACACTTGTATGCAAATTTGTCCGCCTTTACGTAGAATCACACAGGTTCCCGTAAACTTTGACATAACAATTCAAAAAATGGTCGTCACAATAAAAACGTGATTGTTGCTTGACCTCAAAAGGTTATTCGGAGGCAATCTACGGTCATTTGGAGACAAACTTCAACTCAATACCAAAATTGTAAATACGTTTTTGAAGTAATATGAAACTTGAATGACTTGCAGCCAAATTATATCACGGTTGAAAATATGCCTTTCACTTGAGGTTGCATTCTTGTAGTTGACTGCTCCTTATGCTTACATGCAAAACAGCTGATGTTTGAGAATAAAAGAATACAAAGTGCTACATAAAAAAGGGTTCATATCATGTATGTACTCATGTGAAGTTGTGATTTAATCGAAAAAAAAGTGGGTCATGCCACGAAGAATAAAAGTTAGGTAAACCTGAAGTCAAAACATTTTCTTCTATTTTCTTTTTGCTGTTTATACTAGGCCGCACCACTTTCAGTAAACATGATATCCTTCCAATTTCCTGGATTGATATCTCGCAAAAGATGCAATATTTTTTAAAAGTCTATATATATGTTTCAATTCAGCATAAACCTATCATCAAACAGAAAAAATTGAGTTCAGAACTTTTTTTTTTAGAAAAAAAACACTATTATGTTTTCCGCCATGATTTGAAATGAACCGGAAACTGGAGTTAAAATACAAGACTGGTACCTTTGAATCATAGAAATATACATTTTGCGCAATCAAAGTTAAAACTCAGGTTTGTCTGTAACTGATTAATTAAGAAACATACTTTTCACTCAATAATCCTCTGCACTTGATGTCTGCACAACAATCCTCTGCACTTGATGTCCACATAACAATCATCTGCACTTGATGTCCACATAACAATCATCTGCAATTGATGTCCACATAACAGTCATTTGCGCTTGATGTCCACATAACAATCATCTGCACTTGATGTCCACATAACAATCATCTGCACTTGATGTCCACATAACAATCATTTGCACTTGATGTCCACATAACAATCATCTGCACTTGATGTTCACATAACAATCATATGCACTTGATGCCCACATAACAATTATCGGCACTTGTTTTCAATTGTCAAATGTTGTCTTTACATTAAATAATTTAAGGTTTATTGATTATTATATCCCTTTTCTGTGGTTGTATAATGTCGAGAAAGGATTACGTAAACATAATAATTGTAATTTCCAAATTGAACATGTCAAATACGGGAAGTTTTTAGTGAGACAAAGATATTTTCAAAAGGGAAACACGAAATAAGATCTATGACATACAGAAGCAAGTAACATATTGTAAGACATATTTTACTTTATAAATAGAAAAAAAGCTGTATACACTAGGAGCCACCTCCAAAATGGAAGTTTACATAGAACTAGTCAGACCATAGATATTTGTGAGTGGCAGTTTTCGAGAAAACTTCAAGATGAAGACCGGATTGTTATTCATCCTGGTCATCCTTGCAGTTCTAGGTATGGTATAGTTACATGTTGTCTAGAAATTACGTCGAAATAACAGAAATTCATATGAACAATATCAATACAATGAAATAATAATATGACAATTAATGAATATATATCAAGTTTGTTGAAAATGGTCATCTGCATCCTAATGTGTCACATGAATATTTTTCCTATGATGAAGACATAATCAGTTTAATAGAGCTGGTTAATTTATGTATCATTGTCAATTACTTAGTTTCTTTTGGTACCTATTATGAAATCGGGCTCTGACTTCTTTCATAATGAATCTACTGTGCGTATTGCTGTGTGATTGATTTTGCCACATTTGTATTTCCTATCACGATTTACTTGATAGAAGGTTGCTGCTCACAAGGAATCTTTTAAACAAAAAGTTTCAAATGGTGAAATTGAAATCATCCTTTCATATATTTTACAGACGCTACACGGGTTTGTTGGCCGTTAAGGAATATCTGTTCACAGATGATTGCGGATATGTTTCCAATCCCGTTACCTTTTTTCCGATTGCGACATATCGAATTAGACTAAATACCTGGTTTACACTTACACGAGAATCATGACAGGAATCACATGTGAAGCAGAGTGTGTGTACCCTTCCGGGGCACCTGAGATGATACCCAGTTTTTAAGTTGGTTCGTGTTGCTTGTAATATCTATGTTATGTTTGTGTACTATTTATTGTCTGTTAACTTTGTCTTTTTTGTTTTTAACCATGGCGTTGTTCATTATTGATGTAAGAGTTTCAATGTCCATCTGGCATCTTTTTATGGAATAACCGTTTCACAAATGATATCAGATATGTTTCTTACGTCGTAACAACAATCCTCTTGCCTTTCATAATTGTGACCGACCGAATTAGACTATTTACCGGATTTGATATCACATACGCAAAACGGCGGGTGCCACATGTTGCGCAGGATATGATTACCCTTCCGGAGCACCTGAGATCACCCCTAGTTTTTGGTGGGGTTTGTGTTGTTTATCCTTTAGGTTTCTATGTTGTGTAATGTGTACTAATGTTTGTCTTTTACATTTTTAGCCATGGCGTTCTCAGTTTATTTTTGATTTACGAGTTTGACTGTCCCTCTGGTATCTATCGTCCTTCATTTTGCTAGAAGTATAAGGAAAGGGTTGAGATCTCGTATCATATTTGTGCCTGTCCCATGAAAGGAGCTTCTGACCACTTTTGGTCTTGAATGTTTAGGTCATTCATTTGTTTGCAGTTTAGTTTGACTAGTATTTTCACCAAACTAGTAAACATTTTTGTTAAGCTGAAGCCCGCCCCAGGGTGCTAGGTGCTGGGTTTTTCGTTGCATTGAAGACCTATTGGTGGCCTCCGTCTGTGTTAGTGCTGTTTGGACAGGTTGTTATCTCTTTGACACATTCACCATTGTCATTATCAATTTAATTTTGAATGCACAGAAATCGGCACTTGATAAAGTTTTTTTTGGCTTCTGAAAAAAGGAGAATTTGTTTGAGCCTGCTATCTTATACTGTTTTCCAAAAAGTCTTTAGTAGAGTTAATTAAGGTTGAGGATGAACACCTGCTATTAATGCAACAGCCGTAGTGCAAATTCACACCTAAGTCATATCGACCAACCAGTTGAATGCAAAATATATGTAGGATCGATTTTAAGATCTCAGTTTAATGACAAAAAGCATGTGATCATAACGTCTGTTTTACAAACAAAAATTTATAACTTTCAATATAAAAGGGGATAACATAGATGCTTGAATTTCATAAATAACTGATTAGAATTTATTTCTGAATTTTTGTAGGAGGAATACGGTTAGGATGACCACAATGTTGAAAAATGTGTGTTTTTTTGTTTTGCATTTATAGATCATACCAAACGTACAACTTTGCAACCTGAATTCAATTTACTCATATTTTTTATTATCTTTTAATTAAGAATGATATTAACTTCATTTTGTCAAAGGTTTTTTAATAATTCTATTGACTTCAAACAGGTCTCCCCTCAATGCCTTATAATAGTCGATAAATTATGAAAATGGTATAATTGTATCATAACAATAACAAAAACAGAATTGCGAAAAAAGCTACATATGTGTAACGGTTGTTGTCTACTTAATATTTCATTTTGAATTAAGAACTAAATATGTAAATATGGTTTAAGTTGTAGTAGCAGAATCCTATGGTAGAAGACACATACGAAGAATTAGTATGTATTTAACATTCTATATTTTGATGAATAAATACCACAAGTTGTGTTATGAGTGACAATGAGACAACTATTCATCCAAGCCCCTATAAGTAAAAGATTAACCTTATATGTCACAGTAAAGTCTTCAACACCGGGCCTTGGCTCAAACCGAACAGCAACATATAAAGGGCTCCAAAATATCTAGTGAAAAAAAACCCCAGGAAAATAGGAAAACCAACGATCTAATCTATATAAAAAACGAGAAATGAGAAACACTTATGAATCACGTGAACAAACGGCAACCACTGAACGTCTTTATTTTATAAAAATTATATTGAGGTTAGAATGATATAAAAGTTTTTAACAAACAGAAGCACTTTTATGATAAACTTGGGTTGAAGAGGGTTTGAAATAACCTATCAGATTTATAATCATACGAAACTGGTTTCAGATGAATGCACAATTCAAACTTACACATATTTGCCACCTTTTTCGTCCATATTATGAAATGTTACAGAATGTGTGATAATTCTGTTTTAGGCTTTAGACACGTACGAAGATATCATGCAAGAAGAATTGCGTTTCGAAGAAGCCATTATAAAAGAAGAGTATTTAAATTGTTCAGAAGAAAGTACTATAAAAGAAGAACATTGAAATTGTTTAGAAGAAAACACTATGTGCGGAAGATATTCAAACACAGATACATTCATAAGCACCATATTCACAGTTATCTACACAAGATACTTTACAAATATCGACACAAGTATGTTCACAAATACGTTCATGTGCACAAACCTGTGCATGTTCATGTGCATAAACCTGTTCACGTTCCTTTGGACATACTTCGACATCTTCATGTGCACAGACCTGTTCACGTTCATGTGCACAGACCTGTTCCTGTTCCTGTGCACAGACCTGTTCACGTTCCTTATGACATACTTTACCATCTTCATGTGCACAGACCTGTTCACGTTCCTGTACACAGACCTGTTCATGTTCATGCGCACAGACCTGTTCACGTTCCTTTGGACATACTTCGACATCTTCATGTGCACAGACCTGTTCACGTTCCTGTGCACAAACCTGTTCATGTTCATGTACACAGACCTGTTCACGTTGCTGTGAACAGACCAGTTCTTGTTCATGTGCAAAAATCTGTTCACGCACATGTTAATAAAGGTGATGAAGGTCGTGGTCACGGACCTGTTGAAAGTTTTGATAATGGATACGATCTCTACAATTCAAGAACTAGCCATGGCTTTCGAGGAAACAGTAAGTATTTTATTAATTAAGATAAAATATCATAACCTGCTTCATCGAAAGTGTAAAAAAAGTAGTACAATATCTGTTTTGAATTTAATATATCCTATTACTCGATGAGGTTATAATTAAAGGGGTACTAGCTGTCGAAATCATATTTACCGACTTGACTCAAATTCTGATATTTCATTTGTAGCATACTAAACACATATCCAACTAATAATCAGGTTAATTAAAGAGTTAACAGTGCATATACGAGAAAGTATATATCAGAATATTTTGTTTTAGATCACCACTATACTCCAAACTATGTGAACCGAAACAACAATGTCCATCACCACCTACAAGGCCATGGGGATATCGCTTACAGGCATGTGTATGGCGGCGGACCCAGAAGATAGTTTAAGAGGTGGTGATCTACGACGCTATCACGCTCCAGTCGTCAATAGATAATGCAGCGGTCAAGGTTACACATGGACGTAGCGGATATTAAATCAATAAAGTATTTATTACTTTTAATGAAAGTTGTCATTTTCCCCCAAAATACTTTTCTTTATTCAATTCATTCATAAAAATAAACTCAGCATAGAAGTAAAGCAGGCATTTGGAAATCCTTAGATAGACAAAAAAATCAAAGAGTTAATCACAATATCTCAAAATAAACATATGTCAGTGTAGATTATAAACATATGTCAGTGTAGATTATAAACATATGTCAGTGTAGATTATAAACATATGTCAGTGTAGATTATAAACATATGTCAGTGTAGATTATAAACATATGTCAGTGTAGATTATAAACATATGTCAGTGTAGATTATAAACATATGTCAGTTTAGATTATAAACGGTAAAAGATCTGAAGAAAACTGTTTACGATCTAATTCATATTTATATTTCCATGTAATACTTTCTTTTTAAATGAAATGATTTCAAGTGGTAGTTTTTCTAATACACCTTTCTAGAATGATATACTAGAGTTAATCCGATGTGTTATTTATTGTTTTGTATCAAACTATAAGGAAGTATTATAATCAGGGAAACCAAATACAGTGGGAAGATAAACATGCAATTATACAGGTGTGTGTTGCGTGTTTTATTATTACAATAGATGGTCGTAATGATTAACGTAAAACTATGTAAACTCAAACATTTTGTGGCTGTAAAAATTAAAATTTCTTTTTTTTTTTGCATGTTTATTTTATTTTCTAAATTTTAGGGGGAAAGAATGATTAAAACAAATCTTATATCTGTACAATAAAGGCAACAGTAGTATACCGCTGTTCGTTCGAAACTCATAAATCGATAGAAAAAAAATCCGGGTTACAAACTAAAACTGAGGGAAACGCATTCACTATAAGAGGAGAACAACGACACAACATTAAAATGTAAGACACACAGAGAGGAACTAAGCATTAGACAAAATCCGATGAGAATAACACATATAACACCATAACTAAATACATTAATTTGAGATAGAAAAATACCGACCAACCTCAGGAATTGAATACCTTAGCGTAGGCAATTTTTTTTTGTTAGAATGTTGGTCCTCAATGCTCTAAAACTTCGTACTTGATATGGCCTTTTTTTTTTTTTTTTTTAACTTTTCTTGGATACGAGCTGATGAGTCTATTGTAGACGAAACGCGCGTCTGGCGAAAATATAAAATTTAATTCCGGTAGCTATGATGAGTTTATATATTTAATCATCTTTTGTAACACAGAGGTAGGTTGTCAAACTTCACTGCGATTCGATATAATTCTCTTTTTTAAGAGCAGCAAAAAAAAGTGTTTCATGACGACATTTTTTTTGTAAATTCATCAGTATTAGGGTATATTTATTATATCATCTCATTTAACAATAGTAATAGAACAAAGTCTTTGCTCATTTGAAGTAATACATGTCAACACTCTCAACCGTTGAGGTTTAGATACTATTGGATGCACACATTGTTTAGACGATAACAAAAATGTATAGAATTCACTCAAAAACTTTTTTATACCTATAATTAATATAAGTTTTCAAGCAAGTCTGCATTACACAATACACAATAAAGTTAAAAAGGCTAAGTCGAGCACTTGATTAGTATGCCACAAAGCTGTCATATGGCATGTTACGAAGATCTGATTAGGAAAGTAAATTCGTAGGGAAAACCGATAAAATCTCCAATTGTATCTACACAAGTTTGTGAATTTTTTTATATCGAAAATGTATAATCTGAACTTGTCTTTTGAAAGTATCCTGTAAAAGAGTATGATGAAGGTTGGTATAAAGTCCATTACATCAGGTAAATGTAAGTTTGATAACTGGTGATACCATATGGAAAACATCATTTGTTTACAAATATTTATGCACTCTGTGTCACGAAGTATCTGTGTGAAGGTTTCTACGACCTCTTTGCTAGAAAAAAATAACATAAAATAGAACAATATATTATAGATTTATGATATCAGTTTTTCAGATGATGTTCAAGGATAACAAGTGTTAAATCTCTGACTTGGTACACACAGTTTTTATGTAACCCAGCCTCATGTTTTATGAGTGTGTCCAATGTCAGAAGTTTAAGTCTGTCATATATTTGTTTTTCGATAATTTTTTTGTCATAAATTGTGTTGATTTTTTTTAGTTTGAATGGTTTCACATTTTGACGTGCGGCGACCTTTAATAGATGACTATACATTATAGGCTTTTGGTCATTTTTTGTTTATAGACTATGTGGATAGCGGTTTCGTTGACAATGCTCTGGTATGCTTAATTTCATATTATATATACAAAAAAATGTTCATAATCGGTTTAACATATATAAGAATGAGTTTTTATGGATCGAATCAGTTAATCAAATTATTTAACTTTGTTTCACTCTCAATGTTGACCTTCTTTTCCGTTTAAAACCGAACACGCACTTTTTGTGCTGACATGAATTAGCATTGGCATGGTTATATTTATAAATTAACTGTAACAAAATTTAGAATTTTTGAAATACTGAGGCTTTTCTACCTCAGGCATAGATTACCGTAGCTGTATTTGGCAAAAATTTTCGGGAAGTTTTGGTCCTCAATGCTCTTCAACTTCTTAATTTATTTGGCCTTTTCAACTTTTTTGGATTCGAGCGTCACTGATGACGAGACGCGCGTCTGACGTATATGCGAAATTTATCTCTGGTATCTATGAATAGTTTATTAACTTGCAAGTGTATTATTCATCGTCAATGTATCTTAGCCTTTTTTGATAAAATTGAATTATTCTTGTTGCTAAAAGCAAATTACTATTTCACAATAACACTTTCATTAATGATTAAACATACAAAAAATATACTTTAGATTTTTTATATATTTCTTAGCTAGACGTGTTAAGCTTGTTATTGTTTTGTTTCTTGAATTTGCGACATCTATTCTATAGAGACCAGCCGTAATACCCAATAGAAATCAATGAACCAAGATCTAAATCTCTGATAGGATCGCAATCACTGCTTTTGGGACAAAACGAAACTAACCGATAACAAATTTGTAAACAAAGATAGCAATCACTTATATAGCGACAACCAAAAACTAGTCTGTAAACAGAGATCGCTTTCACTGTTTTTGAGACAAGATGATACTAACCGATCACAAATTTATAAACAAGGATAGCAATCACTGCCATTAGGACAAGACATCCAATCACAATGCCAACAATAACTCTGTAACAAAATAAAATAAGTTTTAACATGTGTCCTAAAATCATATTGATAAAGTATATATATCTATACTAGTATATATTTTTTTAATATGATAGTTAACAACAAGAAAAGACGCACAATTACTAGCATGTCATTTTCGTTTATTTCGAAGATAAAAAAAGTACAAAAACAATGTTCTTTTACATGCTAGTCCGTTGTTTTATTATATATCACGTACTAATATCACAACAACCACAACTATCAAGGTCATCTTTACAGTACTTTGGTTTAAGCATTTATAAACATTCTTTGTTCGTTTTTATTCATTCACAAACAAATTAACATAGAGTTAACATCATGTTCAAGACAGATTCTACATGAATAGAAGTGTGATAAAGGGTGTAGTGATATTTATAAAGACTTACCCGATACCGAGACAAGCTGCTGTGCCCGTACAAACATAACCACTAGCACAACACCATTGAGTACCACTACAACAATGGTAACCTGAGGGACATTGGCTATCAGAATAACAAATGGCAGCTGCAATCAAATGAATTTTTTTTTAGATCGAATGCCTCTGTAACCATTTTATCTCACACTGGGGTATTTTCGCAAAATCCTACAATTTCAGTATCCTCCTCGTCATTGTAAGTCATCAGTTAATGAATCCCCCCTTTTGTTTCAACGATCATTGCATTTGAATAGGGTCATATAGTTGGACCCCCACGTTTTATTCTTTGTTGGGATCCCCCTTTCAGAAATGACTAGATCCGCCCCTGATTAGAATAAGGACAATTAATTGTCCCTGATAGATGATAATATAGGGATTAGGACAATTCGCTATCCCTGTAAAAGGGAAATATAGAATCTTAGATGCTCATTCATCAGGAGCCTGTTATTCAGAGGCTGTCGTTTGTTTATTTTCTGTGTTTTTGTTTATCGTTCATTTTTGTATATAAAAAAGGCCGTTGGTTTTCTCGTTTAAATTGTTTCACATTGTCATCTTAGGGCCTTTTATAGCTGACTATGCGGTATATGTTTTGCTCATTATTGAAAGCTGTACGGTGACCTATAGTTGATAATTCTTGTGTCGTTTTGGTCTCTTGTGGAGAGTTGTCTCATTGGCAAAAATACCACATCTTCTTTTTTTATATTCTAATAATATTCGAAAAAGATATCTACTGCAAAGAAGCGCTACATTTTCTTAACTGATTGGTCTAATATCCGACACACTGATCAGATGGTGTTTTTGTTGATGAATCCTGCTCAGAAAACATTAACAATTGCAATTCTAACATTGTTAGTTTAATACAACGGAACTACACAAACTGCTAACAGCTTACGAGTGTCAGTATAAGCTATTCCAATAGGACGATTTTATGAAACAAGCACTCTACATCTGGTCACTATTAAAGAATCTAATAATTTATATATTTATGACAACTATTGAAATATATATATACTTGACATCAGAACAGAAAGGAAATTGATATTGTACTAAACTACAAGGTATCATAAAACCGGTGGTAACTTGTTTAAAACAGGAAATCGGTGTAAACACTTCTTTGACCTTTTCACATTAAAAAGTATCTGAATTTTACAGTGAACTCTAACCAATAACATGCACTACTACGCCATTTTTCGATGACTAGTCTAGTCATCGATAAATGGCGTACGTTTATGTTCGACAAATTTTAGCTTAATTACGCGGATAGAACAAAATCGCCAAAATAAATTCCGCCAATTTAAAAATGTACATGCAAAAGTTTTGAATCCGTCAAAATAATAATCGCCAAAATATTTCGTATACCTTATTCAATGGAAATCGCGAAATTTTATATCCGTGAAAATAACCCGCTATACAATTACTTAAATGTAGAAGAAGAAAACGAAATGCACATTCAACGTAGATAAATAAAGTTAAGATAGACTAAGTCTTTAGATTTGGTATGACTATCATTTGGACCTAGAGTCTTTGTCATATCAGTGTCACCCTAATGTATTATAGCATATATCGATATCTACAGATACCTTTGAAAGACCCTGTTATAAACAATTTATATCGATGCACTTCAATCTGACGAATCATTGCTAAGTCTTATATGTTGAATTTCATAATCGCTTGCCTTAAAGTTTGCAATGATTCAACACACTTAAACTAAATTAGCTCCTCAGCAATCAACAAATGTCCGCCATTATTATTGTAAAACAGAAAGATGGAATAGGATCCCAGTTAGGGCAACCAGTCCGGTACCCACGAATGTAGTTCTTAAAAAAAATATATAACTTTTTTATAAATTGTGTAGTGTTATTATTTCACTAGTTCTGTAACTGAATGTAGATTTATTTGAAAGGGTAGGCTTTCTAGTTTGAATTTCTGTAAACATTTTGATTGATTTAAATGTAATCTGGCGTCAGTACATAGAGTAAATTGCCTAAATTCTAGCCTTTATTCTTTCCCGGAAGTAGACAGACTGACCCTGTTGTCAATAAAAACAAAATTTTGCAACGGAATGCCGGTCATGAGGCACTGAGATTGCACTTAGACACTTCTAAATGAATGCCTAACATGAACCAGAAGTCCCAAGTTGGCTATCAAAATTATTTATTGAACAGGACCCTATGTATTTACAATGATTTTCAATGCGTTCCAATGGGGCAATTAATTGGGTCCCCGTTCCAGATGCTACTGGAGGAGTGGTGGAGTATAATATCAGAATCAAACCGAACAAACATATATCAGATATAATAAACGGAAATAACTCAGTGTAGATTATTTGTTGTATATACCAAACCTAATAGAATAGAAAATGAAATAAAATTTAAAAACGATGATAGAATTATTCAGGATATCCATGATTAACCTATTTGTAGTTTGTATCGTTTTCCCTCAAGATAAAATTTATAGCAAAACATGCATATTCTTAATCTCTAAACTTTTTATTAAGTCTGCATAACAAAAAAAAAAGTATATGTGTGTGTGTAATCTGTTATAAAGCTAAATCATCTTCGTTATCTCCACTCATATTAAAAACTCAAATGATTCTTTTAAATAAGTTTCATTTTATTTATTTGTCCAATTTTTTTAAAATATGAAATCCAATCCTAATAAGCATTTTCTCTAAATGAAATGCCTCACAAAAAATAATGTATGCTTCGAAATCGGGGTTCATTATTTACTCGAGATAATTTGCAATCCAATATGACGAAGTATTCATACGATACATATGAGTAGAAACGCCATAAAAGTATGATTTTCAAAAAATCAGAATGTTGCATCATACTCACCGCTACAAAATGAAAAACATATTGAGAAAACTAAAGCAACACTTGAACCAAAAACCTCCATATTTAAGTTGTTGTTTAGTATTGTAAGTGCTATTAGTACTAGTATCCCAGTTATTGTTTATTAAATGATTTGAGTGTTAATATCTCGAAATTTAAAGAACAAAATATAAGGACAACAGGAAAGGCATGGCCCTCAAACACGTGACTGACAGGAAATGTTATTGGAAAGGATCGCTTAGTATTTGCGTCATATATTTTCTAAATCATTGGACATGAAAAGACGCAGTATATAATAATAAAAAAATGTGTTATACACGAAACAGCGCAGTAAAATATTTACTATCATAATAACATGCAGTTAATCACGTGTGTTGATTTGGCAAAAAAAGTTAGTACATGGTGACAGAAAAAAAATAATATTTGGAATGAATGTTATGCAGATGTTGTTGTCCCCCTAAAATAAAGTATTCCCTTCGCGGATGGCAAGTTGACCATTTAATCCGATGAATCAATTCAAAAACAAAAAGTTTGAAAGGAAAATTAAAGGATCATCGAAGCCTTCATTGGCCCATACTTTCTCATTAAAAGATGAATGGACATTTCTGGAAATAACGCTTCAAATGGCTTTGGTGTTAATGTCACACATTATTTTGGTACTAAATTTTATATTTCAAACTGTCTAAATATGTTGACTATTGGGCATTATGAGAAACTTTACCCATTATAAGATAAGATGTTAAAAATAGTTAGAGATTTTTAGTAGTGGAATGTAAATAAATGTGTACATTGCTTCACTTTAGATCTCCACTTCCATTATTCATAAAAATAAGGAGATGTGTACGATTGCCAATGAGACAACTATTGACCAATAAAAGTTCAACTTGAAGAAGTACCATGATATAAGCAATTCTAGGCAATCGTATGTCCTAATACAATGAGAAAACCCCATACAGTATAGTCGGCCCGATATAAAACGATCTGAATCAATTGAATTGAAAAAAACTGACGGTCTCATTTATAACAACAAACAAATGTAATATGAAAAATAAATATGATAATCATGAACAAGCGACAACAACTGAACTGCAGACTCTGGACTTGGAACAGTCACATAGAGATTTTTCATGAATGATTTATGCAGATGAGCGGGGATATTTTCTGTTTTGTTTTATTTTGTAACAATTCAAACTTTATCTAAAAGCAAACGACTATTGTTCTCAAAATTGTTAGCCTACACGTTAAGAAATTAATCCATTTTAATCCTAGCATTGTTTATTGAAGAAATAATTCATGAAAGCCATAGATTGTTAGAAATTTACATTGGGCCTGGGCCGTAATATTCGAATTTTATTCTGAGCGTTAGCGAGGGATAAAATTAACGAATATCACGGCCCAGGCCATGTGTAAATTTCCAACTATCTATGGCTTCCATGAATTATTTCGATTCTAATAGGACAAATACGGTCATTAAAATATTGAAGCGAGGGCTGGTTTGGTGTGTGTGTGACTGATTTTTTACTCCCTGTTAGATAAAGCTCAAATATCGTAATAAATCCGTAGCTTGAATTGGTTAATATTTCGTAATTAACCGCTAGAGAAAAGCTGTTTAATTCTTCTAATTCTCAAACCCAACATTTGACATTTTTAATTTACATGGTTTTCTCGTAAGCTTCCGTCAAATCCAAAGTTGACATTTCGTAACTAAGGAGCCACCATGTTGACTTGCTGAAATTAGTAAAAATGCAAATAATGCAATAGAATAGAAAACAAAACAAAACAAAACCTACCTCAAAAATCAGCTTTAATACAATATCATACGAATTCCGATGGTTCACGTAACAAAAAAAATTAACTTTAGCGGTTTAATTTGTATGACGTCATGTTTTGAAAAGACTTAAACTTGTGCGCCAAAAAAATAAATAAATAATATGTTGATGATTTCTCCGAGCTGTTGTGCATTACTGCTTTGTATTATGCATCCGAATAAGAGTAACAGTTATTTTTTCCTTTTTTTACCTGCACTTTTTAAATCAATAAAATCGGTAAAGGGTCTGCAAATAGTTTCCAATATAAAAAAGAAGATGTGGTATGATTGCCAATGAGAAAACTACCCACAAAAGACCAAAATAACACAGACATTAACAACTATAGGTCTACGTATGGCATTCAACAATGAGCAAAGCCCATACCGCCACATGTGGATTTACGTGGGCAGTATATTGTAACAGCCGTTATTATGTATATCTTTGAGTCTGCGCTAAGTATATATATATCGAGAATTTTATCATCTATAGTGTTGTTTACACAGCGAAGGAAGCACGTCATATTAGAATTCTTGTTGTCGTTTATATGTTTTAAGGTTCCGTTTCCGTTTTCGCCGTTTAGAAACACCCTGTTTTTAATTGTATTATTCGTTTATAGCATTAAGTGACAAATTTCATTATTAGATGTAGTTATGATTAAGTAATATAACGTTATTCATTTTATATTGTTTCTATGTGAATGGGCAGTTAGATACATGTACCAGCCGTCAAGCAATACGGGCGCCGTGCATTTACAGTGACATCAATTGTGTTTAAAATAGTATAGAACATTTATTGAAATTACTATTTGTTTTGTCTTTTCGGAATATTTACCGTTGAACTTTTATTGTAATTAATGTATTGCACTATTGAAGAAGATGTATATAAACCATCGTAAAGCTAAACTTAGTTTTGTTGACTTTATCCAGTGACTTTCCTCCCGAATTCTAAATATAACAGGAATGACGAAAACCCCTGTTATAAATAATTGAGCAACTTTGGAGGACTTGTAGCTTTAAAAATATCACGGTAAACACAATCTTATATATAATAAATTTAGAAAGCATGGTTTAATCTTTATTTTGGCAAAATATAAGAAAAATCTTTATCGGTAATTCGTATATTTTCCCTTTGATCTTACTGCCTTATATTTTCGAGTATCAACGGCTGTATCACTGAAAATATCAGGTAATATATTGCGTGACGTCATAACATTGCGTGACGTCATAATTACCGATAAACAGAATAATAGGTAGTTGAGTTTTTGATACTGACTATATCATGTTGAATTTCTTAACTCGCCCTAACGGGCTCGTCTAGATATTCAACATGATATAGTCAGTATCAAAAACTCAACTTCCTATCATACTATATATCTTAGGAAATATATAGTGATGGTCCACCTTACATCATTTTTGTTTCATCAGAGTTTTAGATATAACCATATTTTATTAATGTATATGTTTGTTTTGTTATATTCTTTTTAAAGCTCATTTATCGCTTATAAAAAGTATGAGTAGTTACAAGAAGCTTGCGTTTGTCATAAGCCAAGTGATATTGAAACAAAAGCAAGAGCTGGCCAGTTAATGTCAAGTGTGCTCGTAATATTAACAAATTGGGATCATTATATAGACCAGCATACATTGAATTGACCATTGACTAGTGAATTTATAGAGGTCATGTTAAATAAATGCACTAGTACTTTCTTTGTGTTTTCTCTATTATCAATCTCCCTACAGCGCTCGTTTCCTTTCCGTATACTTAGTACAATACAATGACCTCTGCCGTACTACGTGTAGTTGATTAACCAATCATATTCCCATAAACCTAAGGTAAGATAATATTAAGCTATAAAAAAGAAGATGTGATATGATTGCCAATGAGACAACTGTCAAAAAGAGACAAAAATTACACAAGACATTAACAACTATTTGTCACCGCACGGCCTTCAAAAATGAGCAAAGCCCATACCGCATACACGTAGTCAGCTATAAAAGGCCTCGATAAGACAATGTAAAACAATTCAAACGAGAAAACAAATGGCCTTTTTTTTTATAAAAAAAAATAACGAAAAACAAACATGTAACACATAACCATGCTCATGACTAGGGACACAATGCAGGCTTACAAAAGAATGTAAATAATTCGTTGGGAAATTTTGTCGTTTTTGTTCAAATTTTCTTTCTTTTAAAACATGACAAGGGCCCAAGGTAGAACCAGTTTGATTTATAAAAAAAAGTATTGACTGTCAGAGTAGCAAATCATTTCTTTGTCCGATAATTGTTTAAAATTTTGAAATTCTTCACCTACTTTTTTGTTAAATTTCTTGTCTTTAACATAAAAAAAGAAGATCTAGTATGATTACCAATGAGACAACTCGCCACAAGAGACAGAACGCCACTGAAATTATCAACTATAGGTCACCTATAAAAGGTCCTGAAATGACGAAATATGACACACAGCAACAAACGACAACAATATTGAATTACAGGCCCCTGACTTGAGACAGGCACATACAGAATGTGGCAGAATATTTAAATTAAGAGAGGAACGAAAGATACCAAAAGGGACAGTCAAACTCATTAATCTAAAACAAACTGACAACGCCAAGGCTAAAAATGAAAACGACAAACAGAAAAACAGAACATAGCATATTAAGTTCATTAGTTTATTCTTATGGAAAGTGCTAATACATATTTTGTTATTTAATACATCTTCTGTAATTTAACTCTTTCAGAACCCATTGTATAAACAAAAGTTAATCAATGTGTGGTTGTCGGTAATCTCAGAAGACGATTGGTTGAGTTTTTATCAGCTCACTGGATGGATCAAAATATTCATCCAGATGTTAATGAAATTGACAACTGTAAGAAAAATAGTTACATAGCGTCAATATCATTTCCTAAAATAGTAGCACCGATTCAATACCGTTTTTATATGATCATATGTTATGTATATAAATTAAGGACTTTCAACAGGTCAATATGTTATACATGGGCCTCGTCAAAAGTCCATAATTGATAAATATTGCAGAGGGATAAATTGTTGTAAAATTCAACAGTCTTTTGTTTTTAGTTTGAAAAGAGAGGTGGTGTGGTGTTTACATCAACCTTTTTTTATATCTATTTTTTTTCATGTCTGTTGCTTTAAGGTAGCGATTACTGCCATTTATTTTTTTAGCTTTTCTGGTAAATAGAAATATCAGAACTATTTATAGGGTAGGTAGATTTTTCGGTAATGTATTGTTAATATGTGCATAGTTTGTTAAAAAGAAGATTGTCATGTCATTATTAACTGAATGATAACTTGTTTCGATTATTAATCGAACCAATATAAATCAAAAAAACATCTGAATCACTTTTTCCCCATAGGCAATTGCGGCCAGCTAAATAAATTTATGACAAAATGGCAACGATTTCATCAATAAAGCTAACGTATATATCAGAATGTAAGTGTTTTCATTATCAATATAAACGTATATTATTAATTCGTATTATTTAAGAAATTTGATTCGTTTAGGCATAGTCACATGTTAAACTATATTTTCGAAGGTAGAGAGAAAACGGCGTATAGCAAAAAGCATATTGACCGGCAAAATGCATATCGCACGGTTATTTTTAGAATATCTAAAAACCGATATACTTTGTGACGTCATGTAATGAATTTCAGGATATTGATTAACGTTTTGAAACACATGATATCTGTGATCAATAATTTGACGGAAAAAAATCTTCAAATACATAAGATGTAAAAAAAAAAAAGTAAATTAAATAACAACTAATATGTTGTTATTGTCAAGGAGACAAATTGATGTAATATTTATAAAATTCCAACAAACCTAAATGACGATTTTGATACAAATATGGTCGGAAATTAATAATATAACAAATATAGCCTTTGTATGAGGTCAATACAGGATATATCGACCCAAAGAAGTATATCGACCTCGGACTTCGTCCTCAGTCAATATACTTCTTTCAGGTCAATATATCCTTGTATCGACCTCATACAAAGGCTATATTTGTATAATAATAACAGTTTTTTTTTTCTAAAAACAAAATTATGAATACAATTTTATTAAGCATAGTAAAAAGTATGCCGGGTTGAAACTGTCTGGTATCAGTTGTGATATTGTTATTTTGAGTACATGTACACTATCAATACTAGAATTTTTTTTAATATTTTATACAAGAAAAACTCACCAGGAAGTGCCAGTAAACTTTTTTCTGACTTAACTATATTGTTAAGATTTTACGGTTTACCAGGCGTGGGAATATACAAGTATTTAATGATTGTCACAGTTTAAATTCTATCAAGCTCTATATATAGCACTTCCCTATTTTTGTTTTCATCGACACGGATATATATAAATGAACATTTAATGCCGCCCATCCACGGGGATAACCGTCGTCTTCCTTATGTGAATTATGTAAGTTGAGTAGTATATACGATTTTAAGTTTTATATATGCAGATTCAATTTCATTATTTCATTATGCACTTTAATTTTGACAAAGACTAAGGTACGTAAAAAACATTTTAAATTTATTTAAACGAAAAAACTATTAAATTTAGGGCTTCGTAGATATATTTTGATACTTAAACTATATAATTTGTACATGATTTTGACTTTAAACTTAAATAGGCAATTGTGTCAATTAACTGTATGTTCTTGTTGTTTAAGAGTAAATCGGATAAAATAAATCTCGAGTAATAGTGTAGGCGCTTGTAAATGTTCTTATATCTCAAAGAAGTGATGTTGATTCCAAAATGAACTAAATGAAATAAAACTGCATACTTAATCTTCCTTCTTTAGAACCGGTTTCTTTAGAACATTGTTTAAAGATATTAATTGTTCTAATTAGGTATTCACGGTGACTTTTTAATTTTTTACATCTTCGTTTGTATATTTTAGAGTTGTCATACATGTACCACATTATTACATTTGAGAGATTTACATATCATATTAACAGGAAGTGCTAGATGAACAAAGTTCTCATTTGAAACAGCAAAGTTACTCGCAATGGATTGTCGGTTAAATACCAGAGGTCGAACAGACAAGGAAGCAGCACCGTATACAAGGACAGATACGGTAAGGCATTTTGTAATTAACTTTCTCTATATTACAGAGGTCGCTTTGTCTAATATGCTAGACTCTGTGAATGAGTTGCCATTCCCATATAACATACATGTATGGGGTATGATCGTTAAGTATAGACAGTTATTTACTAGAGACCAAAAGTAACTAAAGCTCATCCTACGACCTTTAACAATGAACATGACATACCCATGTTTTCACAGAATCAAGTATTTAACAGTACACATTCAACAGATTTAGTTAAAATCATAAGAAAACAATATCGACAGGATTTATGATCTTGAGATAGGTTTTTATAACAGTATAGCAATTATAATAAATCAATATCAGACAGGATTTATAGTCTTGATATAAGTACGCATAACTGTACAACAATATAAGTCCACTTTATCAGAACAACATAATTTACATAATACTTTTCTTATTGTCATGCATCATTTTCAAATATATTTTCTCTTTCTAATTTTTGTAAGACAGTTGAAATATTTTAAAATTTAAGAACGTTTAATTTCTCCATTTCTTCATATAGTTCCCTCCAGCCTCAGATAACCTCGAATTTCCGAAAGATGGAAGACAAACACATTCAGTATCAACGGTGAGTGTTCGTAACATTACGATTGTAAAAAGATGTCTATATAAGATACGGCGATTCGGTATGACACCAAAACAAAGTCAAAACGATATAGTTGTAAGCAGCTATAGGTCAATGTAATGCATTTAACAAAACCAATATTCAAAAGTTATAAACGGCCATGCCATTACAAAATAAGAACGAAAAGACAATTAAACCTATAGTTGTTCATTTCTGTGTCATTTTAGCATCTTGTAGAGAGTTGTCTCATTGTCAATCATACCACATCTTCTTTTTTTTATATCTATATACTTCAAAAAGAACTGACGATGGTACAACATGAACCCAAACAAAAATGCTTGCGATATAGCAGGTGCTCCGGAAGGTAATAAAGTTCCTGCCCAACTACATGTAGCTAAAAATCGTATTTAATCAATCGTATTCGGTCATGTCACTATTTAGGAAAGGAGGACTGTATAATCACTATGGTGAAATATCTTTATTATAGTGAAATATCCTTACTATGGTGAAATATCTTTATTATAGTGAAATATCCTTACTATGGTGAAATATCTTTACTATGGTGAAATATCCTTACTATGGTGAAATATCCTTACTATGGTGAAATATCTTTACTATGGTGAAATATCCTTACTTTGGTGAAATATCCTTACTATGGTGAAATATCTTTACTATGGTGAAATATCCTTACTATGGTGAAATATCTTGACTATAGTGAAATATCCTTACTATGGTGAAATACCTTACTATGGTGAAATACCTTACTATGATGAAATATCCTTTATTTTGTGAAATATCCTTACTATAGAGAAATATCCTTTCTATGGTGAAATATCTTTACTATAGTGAAATACCTTACTATGGTGAAATATCCTCACTATTGTGAAATATCCTTACTATTGTGAAATATCCTTACTGTAGTGAAATATCCTTTACTATAGTGTAATATCCTTACTATGGTGAAATATCCTTACTATAGTGAAATATCCTTACTATGGTGAAATATCCTTACTATGATGAAATATTGTGAAATATCCTACTATAGTGAAATATCCTTTACTATAGTGAAATATCCTTTACTATAGTGTATATCTTTTCTATGGTGAAATATCCTTACTATGATGAAATATCCTTACTATGGTGAAATATCCTTGCTATAGTGAAATTTCCTCACTTACTATAGTGAAAAATCCTTACTATGGTGAAATGTCAAATATGTTTACTATGGCGAAGGATCCTAACTATGGTGAAAACCTTTACTACGGTGATATACCCTAACTGGGGCGAAATGTGCTTAATATTGACACGTATCATATGTAAACGTCCTTTACAATAGAAGGACCTCATTATGTTCAAAACAAATAATTTAGTAAATAAACTTGAATATGGTTTACAACAATTTAATTCATCTTGAATAAAAACATTTTAAAAGACAACCTTACATTCTCGTTCTAAGTCATTTCAATACTAAAAGTCGTATTTATAAATAACATATAATAAAGAATATTCATTATTTACATGCTGGTTTTGCGTCATTCCAACATAATATTTTACAGACGATTACGTCAGAGATTTCCCTTGAGGCATTTGACTTCTTTAGTAAAGACAGTTTATTTGACACATCAGATAATGAGGATGAAGGAAGCACATCTATATCATCTTTATTAGAGACTTCAGACATCCCATCAAACTCATCAAAGGATATGGTATTTATTTAGACATATATTTGTCATTTCACAATGTTTGTTTACAATGCTTACTTCTTGAAATAGACAAGGCTAGAACATGATGTTTTAACATACGCTTTTAAATTAGGCTATTTTTTGTAACGAATAAAAGCTTTTACGTATCAATTATGACAAAGAACAGCAAAGCTATTTAATATATTCTTCTGAAATTCCTAATTATATCAACTTTATTTACATTCACAGCATATTTTTTGTATCTAATGTGACTTAGAACATACTTATACCCGTTTTTTAACTAAGAAGGCTAGTTTTTAATTGCTATGTCATTTGGTCTCTTGTGGAGAGTTGTCTCATTGTCAATCATACCACATTTTCTTTTTCATAATGAACATGTTCATGTTATTGTAGAAAGAAGAAATACGAAAACCAGGAGATGGACATGTCAATGGTGTTTTATCCAATGATTGGCAAAATGAATTTCAAACCGATTGTAACGAAGACGAAGATAGAAGAAATGTCACACCAATAGAACATGATGATCGTACATCATCAGCAAAACATCGAGTAAGTTTTGACTACAGAAATGTCACACCAATAAATCATACTTATAATTCGTTTTAACAATATTTTAGGTACATTTATAGACTTTTAATTACTCAGGAAATATTGATCGAAAATAAATACATGCAAATACAAACTCACACACACACTTGCGACAGCTTTTTCTGATATTGACCTCACAGAGGGTAAATGTTTAATAAAAGAGAGAAATATACTTGGTCAGTTTGATTTTTATCGTTGTTTGTGAATGAAAACGATATAATTATTTCATTGCAGCATGAAGTACTTGTCGAACAAGATGATCTGGATAGTAGTCAACCGTTCATTAAAGGAAATACAACACATACACAGTTTGAAAAAGAAGTAGAAAGCAAAAGAGATGATCCAATGACATATGGCAATGTAACATACAAGTATGAGACTGTTAATGCTAATGGTGATCTAGAAACAGAAGACAACCCGGATGCTGGTATTGATGTAAGAGTATTTACTGTTGTAGCTAAATAGAAGTAAACAAAGATACATAATGTACAGACGCATATATACTTCGGAATGTAAGAAAGGGGTCTCACTATATTTCTCTCAGTTTTTATCTTAACTGTTGTATTTTGACTTAATCATATTAAATGATATATTAACGCCAATTTATAGACAGTTTACATGAATATAAATTGTTCATTATTTCAGTAAAGATATAAAAATGAAGATGTGTTATAATTTCCAATGAGACAACTATCCACAAAAGACCAAAATGACACAAACATTAACAACTATAGGTCACCGTTTCTTCTTTTAAAATATTTGATGTAAACAAAATCTTGTTTTGCTCTATCAAACGTGTGTGTTGCCGCTTTTTATTTTTAAAAGTATCGATAATAAAACAATTTTGTTGGGAGATTTCAGTCAACATGTCTCCTGTTTTTGCTATGCATGCATCAATTGTCATGCGTCGAAATACCACAACCAGAATAAGATACAATCGGACGCCTACACATTGGTATCTAAAAGATCCAAAAGTCCTCGAAAACATTACCGTACAACTTTATTCATATTCATACATACTAGACGTACTTTCAATTCTCAATTTCGTAGCACAAGTACAAAATAGCCTATCATCATAAATTAAACAAATCAACACATAAAAACAAAGATTGGATAATTACAATATTCTAGTATAATAATTCTAATAATTGTTTGTAGATTTTGCCACCTGATATAGGAGTGAAGAAATCCCCTATAGTGTTCATGTTAACGGATGAACATAGTGAACCTAGTGGATTGACCTTAGTATCGACTGATGAAGGTCATATCATAGAAATCTCTGACAAATATAGCAAATACTATCAAAAGCTAAATCTTAGGTATGTTGTGTTATACTTTGGTTTACCATGGATAATCTGGTCAGGTTTTTTTTGTGAAATGATAAAGTCTGAAAATTGAGCAATTACATATAAATAAGATTGATTCAAAGAAAATGAAATATCAATAATTGTCAAAGTGTACCAAAGATCATTCATTGCACCTCGTCACATGAAATGTTACATTCAGTGCTTTGTTTATTTTATAGTTTATTCATTCTTTATGTACATGTGAACTTTAAATCTTTCATTTTTTGTGTCATTGAAGGCATTATGATACAATATTAGGAATCGACTACCAAGCAGTAAAATTTTATCCGCATGAGATAGTCCTAGAAATGTTAAAGTATTTAGCGTATCCATCCACAGAAGAATTTGTTAGCTTGGTTTGTAAATTACAATTAACATCTATATAAATCTTTGAAGTATATAACAATATAAATACATATATGTTTCATGTCAAAGCCGTCTCCACTTCAAAAGCTTTTTAAAAATCAATTCTTTGAATATGTGTTCCTATTACACGAAACACGTTTGATATTCCACTCAATGGTTACTCATCATGCTAATCTAACTATTTTTTACTTGAACTGTCCATTTTTCAATAAGCAGTAAAACCAATACGTTTAGTAAGTATGCTCTAAAGAAATCCGGCATGAAAAAAATTGAAAATATTCAAATGAGTGAACTAAAGACCTGATTGTGATATTAATAAACGGAGAAATATAGAAATAAGTTAATTAGAAGACAGCAGTCATACATGCAGAATAAAACATACAAGACATATATACATGTAGTGAACAGTTAAAAACATATCTTTGATATATTATTAGATTATTGAAAGACAAGAACAAAACAGAAGTAAAGAATTTTTAGAGATAAAAGTGTATGTAAAGGTTAATACACGTGGTATTACTGGTGGTATGTACATTCATATGTATTTAGATTTCTTACGTTATAAAGCATTCATTGCATGTGCAAACACGTTTTTTTATTAAATGAATTAAAGTTAAATCAGATCTGAATTGGCAGCATGAATTCATTGACAAACCGGGGACAACCTTTGTTAAAAGGACGAAACAGAATATCGAATTCTTGAGTAAATTCACTGAAGGGACAAAAAAAATCTGACGTATACTTGACATAAAACACTAAAAGTGTTTGGCAAAACTAACTCTTATTCAAACCGGGACTTATACTAGGTACATGTACTACCTACTACGTCGGATATCAAAACTAGCCCTGTATATTCTGAAACACTAGCTGGAAATAATATAAGGCTGTCCAAGAAAATTATCAATCTCTGTATCGAATATATCACACTATTTAGAAGATCAGATCTTTCTTTCTTTAATATTATGAATACTAGTTAATACCTTATTACATAACCTTAAAAGAAAACACATAAAATATTCCCCATTTCACATGATTGGCATTTGTAAGTAAGGCGTTTCATATAGTTCGCCAACGGAAGGCAACAAAATAAACTTTAAAATCAAAGATACATGTATCTATGTATTATTAAGGCTTCGACTATAGATTTTATAGATTGAATTTCGCGTAGCATCCAGTGGCAAATATTTGATTCATGTTCAGAGTCCAAAGTAACTATGGGTGCAATCAACAGTTTTTTTCTATGACGTCATGTTTTGAGGGACCATGCATATGTGACCCTTACTGGTGGACTGATTAATAAAGATACTTGTATAAAACTAGATATCACTGGAATCAGAATGTTCTCTAGTTTATAATGAAATAAAAATAATGTGTACTTTTAATATATTATAAAAATTTCATCCAAGGAACATGGGGGAAAATAGGTATAATTTTAACATAAAAAACTTGAAATCAGGTCAAGTGCACACCCATGAAGACATGATCCATGCACATCTTTCATAATCAAAACTGTATGAATTTTGTAGGTTTTTACCTGGCCTTTCAAGAAAATCTTGTTTCAGGGTACGGTTTCCTGCTCCGAAAAGAGCTACAGTGGCTGCAAATAAGTTTTCAATTTTCACTGCTAAAAAAACAGACTGTTTACAGTGTTGTCTCCCCTCGAAACATGTTTATTTAATATAATTTTCAAAATTATTTCAATCATTCAACCTGTTTTAATTGAAAGCTAATTAACTAATTTTTACAATCAAATACAAAAAACATGATACTTTTTCACCAAGTAAGTAAATAAACAGGGGTTTTCCTCCATGGTTATTTTTAGACGGGG
Source organism: Mytilus trossulus (assembly GCF_036588685.1). NCBI lineage: Eukaryota > Metazoa > Mollusca > Bivalvia > Mytilida > Mytilidae > Mytilus > Mytilus trossulus. The sequence continues at coordinate 85,917,281 of NC_086375.1, read as the reverse complement.
AATAACCCCTAGTTTTTAGTACGAAACTGTTTATAGCACCCTATAGAAAATTTAATCTTAAAGGGCATACGATACAGTTACAGGGAAGCCAATGACGTTGCTAACGTAATTTGTTATTTTCGTGACGTCAAACTGTGATAAATCGGGAAAAGATGCATTTTTCGACTGATATTTATCATTCAAACTGATTTAATTTGAAAACGAGTTCATGGACCCCTATTTTTCAAAACGGCATTTTGTTTCATTTTGCAGGGAAAATATGTGACCCGAATTTTATAAAACTGTAAATAGAGGATTTTTTTTAATTTTGATAAACATGCAGTAAAAAATGACGTTTTTTCCTCAATTCATGAACATTTGATAAATATGAGTTATTTCTGAATAAAAAAATGCATATTTTTTATAATATTTATAAAAAACAGAAATTACCGATTATTTAACAAAAAACAATTTGTGTTTTTCTTTTATAACAAAAAAGTAATGTCTTTCTTTCGAAAAAGAAATTACGGCCACAAATCTGAATTTTGAGCAAATATACAAAATTTCGACCTCATTTTACTCAGAAAGTAGCACATGGAGGTATTATTTTTATTAAATATTTGATTTCATCAGGTAAAAATTAGCCTATATGCAAATTTTCACAACTTGTAAATACAGGTTCAAAACTGTATCGTATGCCCTTATTAAAGACTATTCGGTGTTAAAATATCAGTATAAAACATGTCAGTCAACAACAAAAACGTCACATTATAGGTAAAGCTATAGTACCACTAAATGTGTGTCGAACAGTTCATTGTGTTTCTTTTACGGAAGATATTGTACAGCAGACACTACATCAATAATATATGAATATATATTTTGTGTTCTTATATTTATGTTATTTTTAGGTGGTGATGGTTCAGAGAAGTTATCGAATAAAACAACTACCAATGCCAGTACTCTTAGAATAGTTAACGTTAAATGGAAACATCCAATTGAATGCTATATCCGTTCCTACCCTCAATCAAATAAATATATTACAGTGGATAAATCGGAGAACTTAAACTTATCAACGTTACGATTCGAGAATGGAAACAAAAGTAAGCAATAGAGTAGCAGGTGCTCACACAACGTCATTGAATAGGTGGTACATGGAAAGTTATCACCTCGACCGTCCGCTCTGGTTTGCTATTAAACAACTCGAGTAGCCTTCAAAAACTATTAGGGTTGTCCCTTATTAAGATGAAAGTTTAAAAAAAATAAGCATTACTTTGTTCGCTTGTACTAAAATATTATTTCCCTTCTTGCATCATAAATTTCTTTTTTGTTTATTTTCATTCCGTTTGCCGTCTTATAAATGAAAAAAAACTCTGTATTAGTGATTAAACTGTTACTCTAATAATACAGCAAGTACGGTATGGTAAAGAAGTAGGGAGATGATATCAACTTTGTATAAGAGAAGTGGGGAGTATGTTGACGAGACAGCAACATAACTACACAAATAACCAAACGTTTATCTTTTTTTTAGATCTCATCCGATATAACATGTGCTCTGGATTATGCAAAAAAGAAAAAAACAGCGTAAACAGCGTATTCATTGGCGTCTTTCAGGTTATTGACTCTAACAAATTCATATTCGCAGCGAAAGCGACAATACTTTCTCTAGTTGTGAGTAATATTGTATTTATCATCTGACACTATATTGTCAATACAAGTGTTTCGAATCAATTATTAACATCGATACAATTCAAATTAACGAAAATTTAAGATTAAAAAAAGTGAAATTGTCAATTTATCGAAAATAACATATGAAATTTTCGCAAAACGACTAACAGCAATAAAAAAAATCATGAGAATTTTGTAAGTTTATACTTTACTTGATCTTCAGTGTAACAACATTATATTGAATGAAACGTTTATTAATATTTTCCTTATTTTTGATACATGCATGCTGATGATTTTTATTGCAAGCATATTTTAATTATTTTTTCCTGATTTTTTCCGAATACTGCAGTTTATTTGGAATATGTTTTATTCACACTAGTTAGGTAATTTTGAACAACATCATTCTTTAAAATAATGAAAATATTATTAAGATATTCATGTTTAGTGTTTAAGTCAATGTTATCAGACAAATCCACAGATTTATATTCAGTATTGATCAAGACGGTAAACGTCCGCTCGATTATAATGACCTATAGATTGAAGTGCAAGCAGAATACCTAAACTGATTTGAATTTCATGAAACTTTTCAAGGATTAACATAAAAGAGACAGTTGATTATAAAGAGATAAGAGAAGGGTCCAACTGAAGCCCGCCTCCGGTGCTAAATATTTTCGGTGTTGTCACTTTTACGAAAATAGTTTTCTGTTTAAATGTCACTATGTCAGATATCCCTGTGAAAATGTTGAGCCTTTAAAACCTGATTATTTGTATATACCTTTTTTCCCAATTTTCAGCAGGGTTGGACGAGGAATAAATCCGAAAGAGAAATTGTTCAAGCAGATCCACGTTTTTTTATAGTGAGAGATGAAAAAAAGAATGGAAGTAGGGTTTTTGAGTCCCTATTTTATAGAGGTAAATGTAATTATAACTGACCTACAGATATAACTGACCTACAGATAGGATTGATCATTTCTTGAAGGCATAATATAAAGGTTACAATTATTTCTGGACCGATTGCCAGTATAAGGGTAACTATGTTAAAACACGGACTGTCAAACAAACAAAAAACCGACCTGTAAGACATTTAAAAAATATAAACAACTTTATCAAGTCTTCAGCGAAAGTCATGTGATTATTAAAAATATGTCTCAGGTCTACACCACCCGATAAAGTCGTATTCTTGTTGTACAAATATTTCGTATCAACTTCACAAATAATCAACAAAGGTCTTGAAGTGTAAATACTGGGTACCCTAGTTGTTTTTATCTTAATAATGTGTTATAATATTCTTTTATTTGTCTTTATAAATATTACTTTTACTGTTAATCTGTTCTTTTGGTGATATCCATTTGACGTGGTTCTGTACTTATTCATCCCGCCATTGTGTTATAATTCTATTATAATTTTCGTATCATGTCTTTCTCTTTTGCTTATATGCTTTTTCTGTATGCCTTTGTGTGTTTCTTGGTTAAATATGACATGGCTCTGTGATCATACATCCCGTCATTGTTTGATTGTCTAAAGGTAAATACAATTGAGAATCGAAATCGGGAATGCGTAAAAGAGTCAACAACCCGACCAGGGGCTGACAACTTTTTGTTTATATATCAGTTTGTTTTATAAAGATTAAGATAATAACACAACGGTGACTGTTATACCTATTTTTGACATTTTTACCATCTGTGTCTGTTTGTTTTGTTCACCCACTTAATATAATGGAATTGTATACGACTGTCATTCAAGTGAGCGGTTTAGCTAGCTATAAAACCAGGTTAATCCACTATTTTCTTTCAAGAAAATGCCTTTACCAAGTCAGTTGTTGTCCATTCGTTTGATGTTTTTGAGATTTTGATTTTGCAATTTGATTAGGGACTTTCCCTTTTGAATATTCCTTTGAGGTCAGTATTTTTGTGATTTTACTTTTTACATGATAATCAAATTCATCCAATGTTTTCAGGCAGCTACTGGACATTCAACAACAAAGGATTACAACTGATCAAATGTAACAAGGAAGATCCTCTAATATTGCGGGATGACCTGTTTTTTACGATAATTTCAAAGGAGACACTTCCAGAGGATTGAGTTGCTGAATAATACAAAATTTAAAAAAAAAACTTTTAAATACCCGTCCTATAATGAGATTGCAGAACAGTAATCCTTATATGAATATACAATACAGCTGTGTAAAAGTGCATTTCTTTCTGGATTTTGTCTGATCAAGTCGACGTAGTATAAAATCGAAATCGCTTGTAATATTATACACCACTAGTTAACAATACAGTATTCAAGGAAATATGGATGGAGAGTTGTCTCATTGGCACTCACACCACATCTTCCTATATCTATGTTGGCAGATTCAAACTAATAAAATGTAAATCTATAAAACATATAATCTGTGTTTATTGTTGAGAATGTGTACAGAATAGATATAAAAAGATGTGGTATGAATGCCAATGAGATAAAAGAGGGACAGTCAAACTCATAGATTAAAAACAAACTGACAACGCCACGGCTTAAAATAAAAAGAAAAACAGACAAATAATAGTACAGAAAACACAACATAAAAAACTAAAGACTAAGCAACACGAACCCCACCAAAAACTGGGGGTAACATCAGGTGCTCCGGAAGGATAAACAGATCCTGCTCCACGTGTGGTACCCATAGTGTTGCTAATGTAATTACAGATCCGGTAAATAACATTTTGAGGTACTCTCCATCCAAGACACAATTTGTAAAAGCAAACCATCAAAGAATAGGACCATAATATATTATATTCATAAGTTTCTTTTTTCACGAACTTAGTTTATTTTATATATAATTTATTTTACTTGATATATATGCTACCAAAAACCGATAGTTTTCATATTTTATCAATAATAGTTACATGTTTCTAGAAAGGAACTTGTTTCAGAATAGTCAACTAGACCTAAAAGCATATAACATTTACCGAATCTAAGAGTATGCTATGCAAAGACAACCGGTACCGTCAAATAAAAACAAGAATATAATTCATAAGATCTCTTTTTTGTTGATTTTGTTTCGCTGATATTTGTTTCTGTTATTTTTTTACGTTCTCTTAATATATCATATATATTATATAGGTTTGACCAAGAATAAAAGAATATGGCAAAAATCGTCATTAATTTTCTTTAAATACGAAATATTTTATAAGAAGTAGTCTTAAAATTAAGCCTTTGCTATAATATCTACATTGTAGTTTTGATGATCATTTTTAAATTGCTACGTTTGTTCAACACATAAAAAAGAGTAAACGTTGCTATTAAAGGACAAATAAATAAAAAAAAAAGAATCAATTGACAATTTCGCCAATATTGGCTTATTTGTTGATCTTTTCTAGCTCATTACTTTTTATGTGTAGTTTTTCTTTTTCTACAATCGTGAATTATATGTAAAAATGTGTAAATATCATTTTAAAACGACAACAACTCCCATATTAACCATAAAGGTAACAGAAGTACTGCACCAGATGTGCATTTCGACAATAAATGTCTCATCGATGATGCTCGAGGCAAAAATATTGGAAATTCCTAAATCAAAAACAAAAAAGCCCTTTAATAAAAAAAAAAAAAGGGACATTATATAAAGAGTCACATGACAATTTCTACTATATTGATATATTTAATTTGAACATTTTGTCTCGCTGATCAATATCATTGTACACATTTCTGTTTTTATCTACTATAGTTAGGGCCAATATATATCACAATTGGTAAAAACCATATAATTGATGGAACACATCTGTAGATGTAGTTTTTTGATAATTTTCACCTTTTATCATATCTCATTATCTATAACATTTTTTCAAAAATAATAAATAAAAACTATAACATAGAAAACAAGAATGTGTCCCAAGTACACGACTGCCCAATCCGCACTATCATTTTCTATGTTCAGTTGACCGTGAAAATGGGATAAAATTTCTGATTTGGCATAAAAATTAGAAAGATCATATCATAGGGGACATGTTTACTAAGTTTCAGGTTGATTGGACCTCAACTTCATCAAAAAATACTTCGTCCAAAAACTTTAACATGAACCGGGACGAACGGACGAACGGACGTACAGACCAGAAAACATAATGGGACATAAAAACTACATTTTTGCACAATAAGTCCTACAAGTGACTCACAATTTTAGCCTTGATAACTTCTTTGTTAATAATGTTGTGCTGATATGTTTTGTTCTCCGCTGTCATTTTTTACGATAATTGTGAAAATTGAGGTTAAAAATTGTCATTTAAGGGCACTAACTCCTATAAGTAGTCGTCTGGTGATTATTGTGCAAGAGGCCAGTAGGGAAATTTTTACATCTTGATAATTTCTGTCAAAGACAAAAAATTTCTATCTATAGCTGTTTGCAAGATGTAATACACAAAACTTCCATTTTATCCCTAGTTTTTTTTAAATTTCATCCATGTTTGTTGATAGGCGCTATCATCGGACACATTTTAAATCTATATATAACCAATGATGATGGTGACCAAGTTTGGTGTCTTCAATTGGCCAAGTAGTTTCAAAGGATAGATTTTTGCAAAAGTCAACGGACGACGACGGACACCTTGATTGTGATACCCATTCGGTTTAGGTGAGCTAAAAAAAACGTAAGACTCAATTATCTTTTTTTTTCTCCAAAAATTATGAACTGTTTTTATAAAAAAAAATTCTGCCCGAATTGTTATCAAGAGTGTGATATCCCTTCGGTGTAGGTGAGCTAATATAAATACAGCAGCTAAGTAATATGTTAACAATTTTACTCTGTTGGTATAATAATATTGACATCGTACATCCGGATTGACTTTCTTGTTAATCTGAAAAAGCATCCACACAGACGAAAGGAAACATAGAAGCTCACAAAACTTAACAAAGAAGGCATACGGATAAGAGTTTCAAATCCCATCGAAACCCGTAAGACTCATTTATCTTTTTTCTTTCAAAAATAATGATCTGTTTTTATATATTTTTTCAGCCCAGAATTGTTATAAAGATTGCAATACTTAACAGTATCTAAAGCTGAAATATTGTAAGATTGGATGGATATAAACGCATATAAAGAAATAAGTCGAAATAAAAAAAAAGAACGCATATGAAAGAAACAAAGAAAATTTGATTTAATCTTTCCCTCTTTCGAAACATAAACAAAGAAAATGCATACAACTGCAGCACTATAAATGTTTAAGCTACAATATATTTAAACTTTCTACTTTAAAACGAAACTTGAAAGTGATACCATAATTTATCAAATGCATGTAAAGCAAATTTCAGGAAACGGGGGTCCGTATTCATTAACCCTTTTTTTTACATAAGAAAACTCTTCAAACCTCAGATTCGTTTGTTGGATTATGATTAAGTACAGTGAACTACGATAACAAAAAATCTTGTCAGATAATTTGTTAAATATGGACTTCGTACTGTTGTTCGTATTCATATCTCTTTTTCTTAGCAGAAACGTAGATAGACCAAATATAGCCAGTCACTCAAAATAGACTGCTCAAAATAATGCAAAGAGGAAACACTCTTTAGAAATGACACAGTTTTACCGAACATATAAGATAATTGTTGCAAAAGGATATAATTCAATGAAAAGACTAGGAAGGTTATGTGTAATAATTTCAGTTCTACTTATTTATTCTCTCTTTGTTTTTGTAAAATTTTCAGGTATTCGACTACTTATATATCAATCATTGGCCTTCAATTGTTTAGGTATACGAGTTCAAGAGTTTGGGTATAACCCAAGTAAAGTACTCCGGATACACAAATTAGAAGCTATTATTTTCCTCTTACAATGATAAAGAAAGATTCATTAGGGCTTCAAACGAACATACAGGATATAAATCAATTATTAAGTAAAGTATATTATAAAGTCGCGTATTCTTAAAATAAATCATATCTATTGCGTAGAAATTTACTACTACGTTGCAAATGTCATTGATTCTCAAATGGGCTCTACCTTTGTACTTCCACAAACGAACATTTATGAAAATATTTATTATACTAAAATAAGGTCACTATCTGTGGGATTTAAAAACGCTTTGTCAAACATTTCATCTGATAATACTGTTTTATTTCCTTTTAGTACAAATTCCTTACCTACACACAGTAATTTGTACTTTATTGAAGATGGTTTTCCCATTCAGTAATAACTACCTACAAAGTGTAAGATGGGACTGTCGCGGAAAGAAATTTAATGCTTCCCTATCAACATTAAAAGTTACAACCTTTACAAATATATTAACATTTTAGATACACGTCATAAAGGTAAGAATTGTCTTATGTTGTATTTAATCAAAAGTTTAAAAAAAAAAGGGATAGCAGGGTCGATTTCCTAGCAATTTATTTCGCAACAGCGGTAAAAACTATAGATTTTAAGTCAGGATTGTCTCAACCAATTTCCGAACTGTGTATCGACAGTTTCTTGTAAAATAAGTCTTCTTTCCGTTTTGTAAATTTGGAAAAATTGTGGTGAAAAAATATCTGTTAGTACTTGATTTCAACAAAAATTGACGTATAAATATGATATGCTATTCCACATTGTTTCTCGGTAGGTGTCACTTTTTAGTACAACAACTATGTTTTATTGAAAATTTTGTTCTTCTCTTCCATTTTGTAACTACGTTTGTAGTAAAATAAAAATTCATATTATAATTATTGGTATACTATGCACTTACAAATTGACCCCAAGTGTCAATATTATCAACATTCAAGCAGCACCTACATACGAAAGATATATGTCCTATATATACGATATTCCAGAGCTTGCATTTCCTATCATGCATTTTTTATAAAGAGTTGCTGCTCACAATGTAACCATTAAATCAAGAGTTCCAAGCAGTTAAGTTGAAAAAATCCCTTCGAAAATTAAACAGACACTAATGACGAGTTGGTTGATCTTTATGGAGTTTCTAGTTCATGCATGACTATATGTGACCAGCCACGACATATCAAGGCTTATGGAGGTAAAACGTCATTGTGAGAAAATCGCCGTTAACTATATGTGACTAGCCATTTCTAGGCTTAGTTGGGTACATTGTCTAAAATTTGATTTTTGTATATTTATCTGAAATATTCCGAAACAAAACTCTCTGTCATGTTATTATGACATATTTGTTGTAATAGCAATGAAACGAGTCATTTCGAATACCGGTATGAAAATGAGACTGTTCTATGACGACTTTTATTTATTGAAGCCACTAATTCATAAAACACAAAATTATTGTATTTATCGGCTTTTAGTGATGTTGAATAGCGTATTTGAATAAAATTTCAAAGACTTAAATTTACTGCAATGCAAACAATTCTTAGCTCTATTTTAGAACATGTAATTTAAACTTGTTGAAATGAAGTTAGTTTGAAATTTGTCAAAGTAAGCTTTAAGAATTCCTTTTTTTTTTAATTTAGATTTATTATGCATGTCTCTATACATATTGAGCGACGCGTAACAGTTTATAAGTAGGTATTCTCATATACTAATTTGATACGGTGCATTTATTATGGATATATTTCAGACTTCATTTATGAAAGAAACACTTTAGAGCAGAGCAGTATTTGTTTGTTTGTAGCTCTATTTCAGAACATTTAATTTAAACTTGTTCAAATGAAGTTAGTTTAAAATTTATCAAAGTAAGCTTTAAGAATTCCTTTTTTTAATTTAGATTTATTATACATAGTAAGCGACGCGTAACAGTTTACAAGTAGGTGTTCTCATATATTAATTTGATACGGTGCATTTATTATGGATATATTTCAGACTTCATTTATGAAAGGAAATCTATAAAGCAGAAATTTGATTTTTTTTGTATCAATTTAAAATGTAGATTCAAATATTTTTCACTTCACACGATAAAGTAAAACTTATATATGATGTATAGTTCGGCGTCCGCAAAAAAGAAGCCAACGAAAGTGTTTATCTTTTCTTCACATACGTATTTCATTGAATCTCGATATTTATCATGTTTATAATTTTTTTAACAATGACGTTCTACCTCCATAAGCCTGCAAATGTCATGGCGGGTCACATATGTGTCAATCGTCACAACCACAATCCTATCCTATTTTACTTCCAATTAAACTTTTCTCTAGATTTGTACTTACATGAGCAAACCGACGGGTGTCACGTGTGAAACAGAATCAGCTTACTCTTCTTGAGCATATTTAAAGGGGGTTCAATAAATAAAGGCAACAGTATTATACTGCTTTTCTATCCTCTTTTTCCTGCATCATTGTAAGTGCTCTGTTTTATTTTCTCCATGTCTGTGTTGTTAATACCGATGTCAATTGTACATTTTAAAATTTTAAATTGTCACAGTCTTTCAAGTTTAAGAGTTAGAACGTTTACCTGACCTATGTATTTGTTTGTTTTTGTACCTCATTTGTTTACACAACATATATATTCATCAGGAAAGGTTATGTCGGTGTCAGATTTATGTGATACGATTGACAACAGCGAAGAAGACGATGGATTTGAAGAAACAGCTGTTTTAAGACGACCATTGGGATCCAACAAAGGACGAGTGATATCATCAAGAGATAGTATTGTGTACAAGTATGAGACTCTCTGTCACTGTGAAGAGGAATGCCGTTGTCATGTTCAGCAGAATTTACGGGAGAGTACCGCTGTAAGATTTTTTTTTTTTTGCCTCACACGAACTCATTGTATGAATATACTATACCAAATAACTTATCAGTAATAACTGTTCTAATCTGCAAAATTTAGAGCATTAAAAAGAAATTCAGGCAGGCATAAATATGCCAACCCTTTTTTTTTACCAACAATGCTTCAAGAGCCTCACAACGAACTGTACGTGTAAACATCGACAAGACAAATTTTACCAAATACACATTTACAGACAATGGAAAATGCAAAAATAACATTCGTTTATAAGGATTACAATGCCAGACAAACTCAAATTATTATAGATATATAGATATATATATATACATGTATACACCTTGTACATTATGTATCAGTATTGTTAAAACTTGTGACACAAGAAGAAGGCCATTTGTTCAGCCGAAATATTTGTCAACACGATTTTATAACAACATTTTCGTTTAATTACAAATTATATCAGTTCCGTTGTGCAAATCTTTAGACTGATATATATATATATATATATACAACTCGTCTAAACATCAACCCAACAATGTTAGATCTGTAAATTTGCTTTCGCAAATTTTTGGTTCTTCCCTCGCCGGGACTCGAACCCATGCTACTGTGATATCGTGACACCAAATCGCCTGCACTGCAGCCGTCCCGCTAGACCACACGATCACCTGGGCTCTCAAATATAGATTACTAATAAATCCAACATTTCCGGTATGAATAGTTTTAATTCACTAGTACTTTCATGTTTAAATAACAATCTTCAGGTGAAACTATACATGATTAACGTAATTTAACTATGTAACGGTAGGTGTGTATGTAACGTCATAGTTGTCGTTGAGTATATAAAGGGAGATAAATCGTATTACACTTAGTCTATATATATATATATAGAAATATGGAGCGTCATTATATAGACTAAGTGTAATACGATTTATCTCCCTTTATATACTCAACGACAACTATGACGTTACATACCTACCGTTACATAGTTACGTTAATCATGTATAGTTTCACCTGAAGATTGTTATTTAAACATGAAAGTACTAGTGAATTAAAACTATTCATACCGGAAATGTTGGCTTTATTAGTAATCTATATATATTTCTATACACAAGAACATTTATTATAGTGATCTTTATATATATACATGTATATATATATATAAAATGACTGAATAAATAGTCAACGATGGATCATGTAATATGATTCTGTACACTACAAAATATATTATATAACAAGTCAAAAATGGTACAACATCACCATAAAATAACTATAAAATATACAAATATTAGATATTTCGGATAACAGATATCTTCTTCGGTAATTGCACGATGACAAATGAATCATGTCAATTCAAATTGAGACTCTATCAAAATCTTGATTTATACAATTTAAACGAACGCTGGAACAATTTTAAAATTTCCAAACACACCGCAAAGACTACAGAAATATGCCAAAAATAAAAATAGTTATTTACGATGTGAAATGGCACAACTCTAGATTTCCAAAGGTTGTGACAGTTGAGATGTTATAACTGCATTGAGGGCAGTCCTCAAACAAAAAATTCAAAAATGTCCTAACCGACCTCATTATACAAAACTTATTTTTTCAATCGTTATTAGACTGCTATTCGTTTGGGAGGCTTAAATATGTAGTTTCTGTTGTAATTGCCCTACCGTTGTCTCATTTATACCATCCTGGATCGGTTAGGACTTTTTTGAATTTTTTGTTTGAGGACATTTGTCATCGTGCAATTACCGAAGAAGGGTATATGTTATCCGAAATATCTAATATTTGTATATTTTATAGTTATTTTATTTGTGATGTTGTACCCTTTTTGACTTGTTTTATATATATATATATATACAACTCGTTTAAAAATCAACCCAACAATGTTAGATCTGTAAATATATATAAAATACCCCTCATAATACCATGCAGATAATGAAAATCATTCGATTATCACATTACATAGAACTGTCTTATGATCCCGTAATTTTGAATTTAAATTTAATTTAATTTATATCAATGACGTTTTCATATAAAATGTGTTTCGAGCAAAGCCAACATCCCAATTAAAGAAAGTCCCCTTATAATAATTAAAATATTGAGAATAAACTCATCATAGATACCAGGACTAAGTTTTGTATATACGCCAGACGCGCGTTTCGTCTACAAAAGACTCATCAGTGACGCTCGATACTAAAAAAAGTTAAAAAGGCCAAAAAAAGTACGAAGTTGAAGAGCATGGAGGACAAAAATTCCTTAAAGTTTAGCCAAATACAGATAACGTAATTCTATGCCTGAGGTAGCATGAGACGTGCTTTCTTCATATGAGAAAGGAAATGAATACATACGTTTATTGTGTTTCACATTGATTTTACATTTTTTGTGTTTTAATTGTGTTTTAAATACCTTGTCATCTTACAAATGACTTGATTATATAACCTTCCAACTTAAATAAACAATTTAAGCATTAGGGAAGTTTTCATAATACAAAATACCAAATACAAATCTGGTTGTTCCTGATTTAGGTTAATGTTAAAGACATGATCACATTTTATAACACCTGCAACGATTAAGTACTACTGTATTTTTTGTTTTGTTTGATAAAATGACAACAGACACAAGTAAATAGAAGAACATTTTAGGTTGTATTGTTTAGAAAAAATAAATAATAATAGAAATAAACATGTTATTATTACAAGACTTTATCTGTTTTATTTAAAAAATATTTATCGTAAAAAAACACTTTGAAGAGACCTTGACGGGATTAATTAGATCCAACACAATAAGTTGTGTTATGCCCGTTCGTCTCTACTCGCATTTTTTTTCTCTTGAATGTAAATATACTTTGACCGATAATGGTTTATTTTTACAAATTTGTATGAGAAAGTTGTCTCATTGGCACTCATACTACATCTTTTGATATCTATTTGATTGATTGATTGATTGAACATTTACACAAAGTTAGTCTATTTACCCACAAGTGTAAAGAGGCGAGCCAGCGTGTTAATTTATACGTTGTGTTCTGACCGTTCTAACAAATGATCCTATTCTATTAAGATGGAAGTTATGGACACCACTACCAGAAGATCCGTTATTGATTTTATGGTAAAAGAAGATGTCGTAAAAGGTGGAATGAATCTTCGTTCGAACGATTACGGACATTATATAGAAATCACAGATACCCGTAATAAATACCCGTCCAACATGGCATTGCGGTTAGTATAACTTATCAGAAAGGAGTATATTGTATCTGCAGTTAATTATTTGTTGAGGCAACATTAAATTATATATTATTTCTTTTCATATTTGTATTTTTTGTGTCGTGAATGCTGCCGAAAAAGAAAAAAACAAAAAACAAAAATTCCGAACCCTTAGGAGATTCATAACGGAATTTCATAATAAAATAGCAAAAACTTAATTTTAAACATGTCAAACGAATGGATAACAATTGTCATTTTCCTGACTCGGCACAGACATTTTCTTATGTAGAAAATTATGGATTAAAGCTTCGCTGGTATTAATAGTTATCCAAAACCTCTCACTTTTAAGACAGTCACATAAAATTCCAATATATTGACAATGATGTGTGAACAAAACAAGCAGACATATTAGGTAAACATGTCAAAAATGAGTGCATAGCAGTCGAGTTAGGTTGTATTGATTACTGATTTCTTCTTGCTAACTGACATTCATGCTTTTATGATTTAGTTTAGATTAATATACTTACAGCAATACAGACAACATTCTCGGTATTAACAATCAAGCAGTTGATCAGTATCATCACAATATTGTCTTGGAAATGTTCCGAAATATCATTCAGGCTTCAACGGAAGAACCACTTAGTTTGGTACGTATAACTATAGGTTGATGTTTTTGGATGTAAAAATAATCTATAAAAATTAAGAATGGAAACGGTAAATGTGTCAAAGAGACAAAAGCCCAACCGAAGATCAGGAGAGCAACCAGATAACTGTTTAAACAATATAAAGGTAATCTATGCTAGTTATTTCTTTTTATAATCATATTACATTTTCAATATATCAATCTAAACCAGTGATATATGACTTCTTTCCAAACGTTTGAAATAACGAATTGGAGAAAGACGTACAGCATACGTGTAACGTATTTATTATTCGATGCGCTACGCACTAAACAGTTCCAATCATCGAGGTTAAAAATATTATAAATAGTTCCGTTATGTAGATAATTAAACCAAAGGGCTCATTGAAGTGTTTGTTTCTTTAAAAAAAAACACATACTGCATTGTCTTTTCGTTCTTAAAATTCGTAATTTGTCAAATAATCGTAATAATAAAATCATGAATGGGAAATGGAATTAAAAGTATTAGACATATTTACAATTTTGGTATTAAGCCTAGATTGGTCTCCGAAATAAACCAAGATCTGTATTAGAACAAACTTCTGACATCAAGAAACACTCACTTTTAATTATGACTTTCGTATTTTGAAGCGTGCGTGATAAATATTTATAGAAATTGGTGTTGTTTATGAAGGATAGATTTGCATACAAGTGAAAAGACGTCTATTTAAATTCTAAAATATACTGTCGTCAATTGGAATGTTCTGTTTCTACAACGAATCGCCGAGTGCACTGTAGTTGGTAGAATACGACCATTACTGTTCGGACGTTCAATATTTTAGAAAAAAGAAAACATTATTCTTGAAAAGATTACATGCCTACTTTGAGAACACGTCTTTATTGTTCTTGTGTTTTTTTTATATTTTGTGCTGTTTAGATAGTGGAAAGACAAGAAGAAAATGGAAATAAAGACATAATAGAAATTGAAGTAAAAGTTGAAGTCGAATTTCAATGTAAGTATAAATTAAATGTTGTTACTTCATTGTATTTTATGTATACGTACTTACTTACTTGTGTGTTTAAAAATGAAAGTTTATTTGCTATTACATATTTGACAATTAAATTGATAATTGTTAATACACATGTCTATTTTTTCTTAAAACAGACGAACCTATAGTAAAAGTTGAGGCAAATGTGTGTCATTCCGCATCATACGACCTCAACATAAAATGTGTTCGGTATCTTGAATGCGTTGACTGTCGTATACACAATGGCGGGAAAACTAATTACTACGTAACGACAGATAAAATTGATAACATACATATGAGACCTCTAAAACATTCGGATGAAAAGAAAAGTAAGTATTTAACAATTACAAACAATTTATGTGAATTAAACTATGACTGAAATTAAAGCCATAAAAAGGAAAAGATGACTAATATCAGCATATTGTAGATAAACTTAAGACATTGTAGGTAGTAGAAAAGTATCTGTATCCTTTCTTAACTTCTATTTGTTTCTATTGGGATACCATTTATATCATGATTTGATATAAGGGTAAGTAAGATCCTTATTGACAAAAAACAAAGAAATCTTATGAATGATGTCCTTACTGTATATAGATATACAAATGGGTGTGATTGACAATGAGAAAACTCTCCACAAACGAGAAAATACGACAGAGATTAATAAAACAACAATAAACGAACTAGGTGATAAAGCATTACAATAAAATCAACGGTACCAATTTTGTTGCACCAGATGCGCATTTCGACAAAACATGTCTCTTCAGTGATGCTCGTGGCCAAAATATTTGAAATCCAAAGCTGATATAAAGAATGAAGAGCTATAATCCAAAAGGTCCAAAAAGTAGAGTCAAATTCTAGAAAGGAATCAGAGCTTTGCATGAGGGAGATACATTCCTTAATTTATAATAATTTCTAAAATTTTGTAAGAGCAAATTTAATAACACAAAAAATCCACATTTTCATGCCAGTACAAATTACGACTTTCTTTTTTTAATTTAGTTTCGAAGAAATTTGCTTGAATGTTTATTGTCCTAAGCAAAAATAAATCTTTGTCTACGCCGTCAAATTTTGTTTCATTTCAAAAATGTTTTTATTTCTATATTTAATTTTCAAATCTTTATCTATATTAGTCCAGTCGATTTGTGAAACAATTGGTCAGATTGTGGTAAAAGCATCAAATTTTGCAGGGTGCTAGTTGAGGCCATAACTAACATTTATAGCTATGGACCCAATTCAGAAAATCAATATGACGGCTTTGGGCGGCCATTTTGAAATCATGTCCAAAAAATTAATAAAAAGTATTAGAACAAATTTCCAATATATCATTATTCGCTATCCTAAATTGTTTTTTGAAATATTACTAAGTTTAATTGGCATTTACAACTAGTTTTGCTAATCATTTATTTATGACTGTTGCTATTCATAAAGGATGTATTCACCAAGTGCTCAAATAAGGCATGCATATGTTAAAAAATAAACGTATGTAAAGAAATACGTAAATTCTTTTAATTGCAGTTTAGCATGTAGGGCGTAGTTACTTTTTTACACCCAAAAGTGCGTATAAACAATATGAGTTATGACCACTGTATGTTGAAAAGGAAAAATACGTAATAATTAAAAAAAAAAAAAAAAAAAAAAAAAACTTGGGCTGAAAACTCATAAATAAATAGACTGGAAAAAATTCCAAGGCCAATAGACTGGAAAAAATTCCAATGCCAAGGAAAATACAAAAAGAATACGTCATTTTTTGAAAGCATACAGCTAAACCAAGTTGATGAAGGCCATGTAATTATACCAAACAATATACATTGTCAGTTTTTAAGAAATATGATTGTGAATGACTTTTTGTTTCCCTTTTTTTAATTGTCAATTGAGCTGTGAACTGATGAAAACATAATAAAAAAAAGAATTTTATTATCTTCAGATATTTTTAAATGTTACAAGTTTCACGGCCTTTGTGTACAGCGTGGCAGACGACCGATTCCAATGTTCATCGGTGTTTTCAAGTCCTACGAAGACAACGAATTTGTAATGGCTTCAAGCAAGACAACTCTTTCCCTTATTGTACGTAGTTTTGGGGGCATATTTGTTGTAAAACTAATATTATTTTGTTAGCATTGAAATTTTTAAAAAATAATTCAAATTCAAATTCAAATATTTATTGTCATATAAACTCTGAACAATAAGTTTGTGACAGATAATGTAAACATACACAAAATACATCTAACAATAATCTAGATTTGACGTTCAGTTGCGCATTTATGGACTTGATGATTTTGATATGTAATCAAAAAGAGCAATAACCTTCCCAAAGAGTTTTCAAGGGTCAAATACCAACTTCCGTCTGTTTTTTTTTCTTCTTCTGAAATTCCTTTAATTGCATGTGGATATATATTTCGTAGACAAAGACATTCTTCTAGTTACGTTAAGCGAATCAGTCAAATTTAAGACATTTAAAATATTTCAAAAGAAAACTATAGTCTCTTTAAAAGTAAAAAGTAGCAAAATGTAAATTAACAAAAAATACAAAAATCCAAGGAAAATTCTAAACGGAAAGTCTTTAGGCAAATGGCAAAACCGAAAGCTCAAACACACCAAACAAAAGGATAACAACTGTCATGTTGTTAAACCTGGTTTAATAGCTAGTTAAAGCTCTTACTTGAACGACAGTTGCATAAAACTCACCTTTAGGGATTAACATCGAACTTTATGATAGAGAATAACTGTGTCCGAGTAAAATCGAACCGTTTATTGAATACAATATCAATCACGATCTCAATCACCGTAACTATATAAGAAGAACGCACGATACAGACTACTTACATAATGAGTGTTTGAATGTAGCTAAATCAAAGCATGAGGATTTTCAATTGACAAAATGATCTTATCCTTAATTGTTAGTGAAAAATCAACATATTGTGAAAAAATAAGATACATCATATTGGGATATACTAAGTATACAAGATATAGATAGAAATATAACTACACAAGCAGAACAAAAAAGTAACAAACACATTATAAAAATTAATTTCAATATTTAAGTCAAGATATAACACACACTTCATTGTATGTGTATGAAATTTAACTTAAAATTCATTGGGGCAATAGTTTTCAACATACCATCAAGTATAGCATAATCAAATGATGACGTCTTGTTAATAACTAGATTCCTATATTCTTCTTCGGACAAAATCAAATGAAATCTAGTTCATCAGAAAAAGCAAATCAAGTCGTTAAATAGAAATATCAAATGTTTGTTGATAAAAAAAGTTAAAAATATGTTGTCAGTTGAAAAAATTATCATCTTAATGATGTTATTTTGGAAAGTTTTACTAGAACCAACTTTATCTAAAGCGACAAAGATACGCAAAATAGGCCTTTTAAAACGAAGCATTTACCTGTTTTAAGCAATTGTAAGCATCAACACTTAATCTTGGTATTTTAAATTTCAGAAAGTAAAATGCTGTTATTTCTTATTCCATGTTTTGTTTTATATATTTAAAATTTTAGAATATTCCCACCAAACTTAACACAAATATCAGACAAATTACGAGGGCAGATCCTAGATTCTTCATTGTATCTAGAACAGGCAGTGGTCACTCATATTTTGAGTCCCTCCAACACAGAGGTAAATTTATGCCAAACATTTATTATCAAAGAAAATACTAAACACACACTGTCAGTTAATAATGTGGGTGTTTTTTTATATTAACGCATAATACATAGCTCGTGGTATACGAACTTTATTAATTTATCAAAAACTCTCTTGATGATATATCAGAAACGTTAAATATATTGACACAATTGTGACATTACATGTCGCTATCAGAGCAAGATTAGCTTCACTTTCAGGGGCACTAGTGTATCTTAGATAGGGACTTGGTTTTTAGTTTTGTTCTGCATTGCTTTGTAGGATGGTTTTGTTTGTTTCTTTTTAACTAAAATGTTTTGAATTTTCCTTTGATATTTTTCGCATCTTTTTAAAGATATAACTAACACAATCTAGAAGAATCTTTGCTTGCGTAGGCAGGTGTGTATAACATAAAAAGTTTTCTTATATTTAAAATCATCAAATTAATTAATCTAACTGTATATAATCAGTAGATGATACAAAAATATATTATATTATTTACTGTAAATAAAAATTCAGACTGTAGCATGTGGCAGTAGCCGTGAGAAATTATGAAAAATTGTGCGCTTTCTTTATATAGAGCTTTGTCGATTTATTGAGGAAATATATTTTAAAGATGTTAATACGATGACCGCACCAATATCCATGTTTAAGTTTTCTTATGATTTTTGTCTTCGAGGAAACTATCAGTCAGAGTTAAAATAATGCGGATTTATACAGCTATAGATATGGGCAAGCGTACTGCAAGGTTAACTGCTACTACGTTCAATTTTTAAGGGATTTGTTTTACACCCAAATCAAGAATGTATTTATATATATATGACATTTTATGTGTACTATACTCTAGAATCTTCGTCGACTTTGATATAATTTGCTTGTGTCGTAACTACTTTCTAATTATTTCTTATTGATTAACATTTTTTTAATTTCAGGCAGTTATTGGAAATTTAATGAAAACTCTTTAGGACTTGCACGACGATCAAATATGGAAGCAATGTCAAGTTATGACTCGCACTTCCGATTTGTCCCCGTTGACTAAATAGTGTAAAAAGACTTCTACAAATGTTACTGTCCGTAGTATAAAAACAATCATTTCTTTAAGATTATTTATACAACACACTTCACCCAAAGCTTCATTTCTAATTTCCAAAAGAGCAGGACTACGATATATGTCGAATAGTCAATGTGTAATGCAAGTACAAACTAAATCCAACATTTCAATGTTTATGTTTAGGTTTAACTGTTTGCCAATTAATGTAAAGCAACAAACAATCAATTTATAAATGTAAATTTCTCATTTTGAAATTGTTCTGTGGTTCTATTTTGTCATTATATCTTTTATCTTAAATCTTGATAGCATGACTTAGAAAACACATGGGTATCACGTCAATGAGACAGCAACAATAATAAATACACATATATGATCCATCTTTTAGAAGTGAAGCAAAATATACCATTCGGACAATCAAAAGTAGATGTTAAACTGATTCTGCGATGGCAAAATAAAACTTTCAAGTTAATTAGACACTACATACAACACTTAAGAGCAAGATGAAACCCCACTCCCGTAAAAAGAAATTAGAGCAAGAAGGAAAAGCAAATGAAATGTTAATATATATTTACCGGGTTTGTAATAAAATGAGCTACACGTCAGATGCCAAATGTGTAGCAGGATCCGCTTATCCTTCCGAGCACCTGAGATCCCCCCCCCCCCCCAGTTTTTTGTTGTTTCGTGTTGCTCGTGTTGCTCAGCCTGACGTTTTATATGTTGTTTCTCATCTACACTTATTCGTCTGTTTGTCTTTTTTATTTTTAACCGTGGCGTTATCATTTTTTTGCGATTTATTGTGCTCTACAAATATTGGTATTGTTGTGTTTAAACTAAATTGTGAGTCTTCTATGTTATTTTTGTTTTGTCGTGTAGTTTCACTTGCAGGATATAATTTCGAATTTATTATGCTAAAGATTTTTCCGAGTGTACGACATGCATGGCTGGATATACTGCTTGAAAACATAACTTCTGCCATTAAAAAAATATAAATGCATGTCATAAAAATTATGTATGCAAAACTTGGTATCATTTGAATATGTAACATAATCTGCCAACGGATGTAAATTCATGCCTCTTCTCTTATCATATTGACGAAACACAAAAGATAAGTCTGCTTTAAACCACAAAAAAAAAATACATTTGGGTTGGTTGTATTTGGATTATAAAACACATACAATTTTTTCCAGAATATTTATGAAATCGTCATCATTTAGTTCATGATGCAAATTTTAAATTCAGGTCAAATCTATCAAATAGTAGTATCATAAAGATTTATCTTATTACTTTTCCAGTTTTTGGAGCGTTAAAAGCTAGACATTTTTAACAAACACTTGTCCATTGATGCAACGATACTATCTTTGTTAAGTTGTAAGACTGCTGTATCCCTTGATTTAATCGGTAGCTATTGGAAAGACTTTTGTTTATTAATGATTGTTGTACATTATATTCCTTATTTTATTGGCCGTTCACATATTAATACTAGTTGCGACTAAGATATTCCCGTTTGTACTCTGTGTGTCATTTGGTTGTGGTGATAACAGAACATATAATGTCTGAATATGCATCAATGTCGATACAGTCATCGTTCCAGTCAACACTTAGTATAAGTTCATAAAAATGTGCAAAATTAACATTATCCATGCCACAGTTTGTAATTGTATTATATACATGACATTTTCGGTATGTTTTCCCATGTTTCTATATCTCTGTTTTCAGATGTTTGCATATCTCTGTTTTCAGATGTTTGCATATCTGTGTTTTCTGATGTCTGTATATCTGTGTTTTCGGATGTTTGCATATCTGTGTTTTCGGATGTTTGTTTTTCTGTGTTGTTTCCTCTTATCCAATATGTTGTCATTAAGCCCTTTCCCTGTAACAAAGAGATATATGATTTCAACAGATGAATTATGTTTGATATTCATTAACAGCTCTACACGTGGAAAACAATCTAATAACATTGTTACTTTATATTTATAGTGGATTGGGAAACACGTTATTACAACTTATATCAATCCCTATCAATTTACAGGTGCGTGTTATGCCTTGTAGTGGCATTAGTTTGCTCTATTTTGAAATCAACAAGGGCGACTTTTAAGTGCAAGAGATATTGCTGTCTCGTAACAAAGATCAGCCATTTATCGTTCTCTTCCGACGAACTATAATCGTTTCTCAAGACCATACACACAAATGGTGTCAGGGGAGTTGTTACTTTATTGCATTGTACATCATTAACTTATGTTGTCAGTTGAATTACCGAAATGGGCTTTGTTTTGTTGTAGTATAATACATCTCTACCATTTCTGGCATCATAGAAACTTTCTGATGAATTAAAGAATATGAAACATTCAACTTTTTCGAAATAGATAGCATTCTTAATCATAAATCGATATATTTGATATTAATATATATATATATGTCAAATTATATAACTCGTATAAACAGGATTTACTATTCCACATTTCCATGTACCAGAATATTATCCTGAATGTATTCTAATGTTTCAAGCATGTATAAGAGAAACTGTTCGTGTTTATCTCTCATTTCGTTTGTTTAGTTTTGTTTTTGTATAGCTTGCAAATGATAGCTATTTTTTGGGAGTTTTATCACGATTTTACTTACTTTTATCTGCAATATCCCTCTACATTTAACGTCAAATTCAGAAAAATTGTCAAGTAACATCTTTGTTGCTTCACTGATATGTATCTTCATTGCTACAGTATAAGTCAAAATACCCAGATAATATTCAGCTGATTGTTGTATTACATTCTATGACATACGATCATAGCCCTTCGATTTGGGTATAAATACATATAGAATAAAGTATCACAATTACTTGGTACGGGGATTATTAAATGGGATAGATATTATAGTATTCAAATGTTGAGACTTCATTTATTTATACCCTTTGACATACGCACTCTTGTACAGTTAATTTAATTGTCCGGAGCACCTCAGGTCCCCCCGTGTTTGGTTAATGTTGCTTCGTATTAGTTTTCTATGGAGTGTTTGAAAACTTTTGTTTACCCTTTTATTTATTTTTTGCAATGAAATGTTGTCAATATATTTTCGGTTTAAGAGTTTAAATATCACTTTGGTGTCTCCTATATGACAACATTTAAAATTAAAAAAACAGGAAAAAATGGCAGTACTTATTTCTATTTATCAGGAATTTAAATGTGGATAATGAATAAGCAAATTTAGCAAATATCCATGGATTAAATATATATTTCTATAACACAAATTATCACACCTTCACCATTTGATTCCATTCTGGAAGCAGTGTTAACTGTATCTCCAAATAAGCAATATCTTGGCATCTTCCTACCTACCACGCCTGCGCATACAGATCCTACAATATAATAGACAGCTTTTTACGTTTATGTTTACATTTCCAAATGATGATTAAGTATCATGCATTATATCATTATATTACCTTTTAAGTTGTCCGTAGATTATATTATTGAAGCACAAGGAAATAATAGGTTTGAAGCACAAGGAAATAATTGGTATCAAAGTATAAATTACTTTTGAACGCACTAGGAAAAACACATGAACAAACAAGCATAATAAACACAACAAACAAAAGGAACAATAAAATGGACCACCTTCAATAAAAAAAAAGGAGTAACTTTCATTAATAAACATTGTTCAAGGACTTTACCTATTGTTTAAACTGCATAGGTATATTGAATTGGAGTATACATTAGTTCTTCTTTCCTGACAAAGCTGTCACCTTTAAGGCGTATGATGAAAAATAGTCCACCATGGTTGAAATTAACCCAGTGCCAACATAATTCTAAATAAGACTTACGATATATGTATTACAGTTACTACCTGAGTGAATTCCGATTCTACATTGCAAAGTTTTATTCGGATTGTGAGGAATCCTGAAACATTCGACTGAGTCTCTTATAGACAGCGCCATCTGTGCTATTTCTTTGACATGTTTAATGTCATTCAGTACTGGAAGACCAGACACTACCATGTAGGCGTCCCCTATTGTCTCAACCTGAATAGATGAATATTCAACAAGTAAAATCAATGCAGATAATGAGGTTTATAGAAACCTCTATCAACTAGAGTACAATTACATGCATCTAAATAAATATAGATAGAAGTACATTCGATACTAATGAACAAATCTTATACATAATGGTCAGCTGTGAAAGTTCCAAAGTGCGCCCAAAATGACAATATGTCGTATTTCACTTTATTGTTTTATTATCAATCAGGACGTTAATTTTTACAGTTTGAATTGTTTAACATTTTATTATAACGGTACTTTTTAAAGCTGACTATACGATAAATATTTTCATGATCGGTTGCCACGACCTAAGGTTGCTTAAATGCCTAAACGATCAGTATAAAAGGTACCAAATCACACAATAAAAAAAACAATCAAGAGGGCAATGCAAAGAAAACTGATAACATAAAAAGTTATAATATATGAACCAACAAAACGAAATGGTAACGATATCGGTTCTTTAAAAAAAGCCTCAAATACCATTTTATGCAGAGGGAGAAAACAAAACTGGTATCAATACAATACATTTCAACCTTTGCCGTCGTAATCAACGATTATGAGTGTTTAATGAGAAAAGAATAATCTCCTGAATACATTTAATAAGCCCAGATTTTTTGTTGAACTTGTCCTGTTTACCGTATTTCATCAAAGGTTATAACACACTATCAGGACATTCGTAATTTAGGAATTTACAGAAATTAAATCATTATAACATCTGTGCATACCAAAGTTCATTGGAAAGACGTTCAAGGAAGAAGTAAATAGGAAAGTGTGAAAGTCTTCCTTAACACTGATATATTAATCTAGGTTAATATGTCATTGTGTTGAAGTTCCCTTATTGTCATAATATTATGTGAGCGATGTCATAGGTACATAACCAGAATAACAACCCTTTAACACAAACAATATTTAAATCTTCGATATAACATGAGAAGGTTAGTGATCTTAGGTTGGCGTAAATTTCAAAGTGATTACATGTTGTGTAGTCATATCAACTAAAAGTAAACATTTCTAAAATACAAAAACATATTGGCCTTTTGGCTTATACAATTGATATATAGTTTGAGTTTATGTGTTAGTAATTATGTGTTATGTGTTGATTTCATATAAAGCAGTTATTAAACTATCAGGCATAGTTTTATGTGCTCATTCCATAATCTTCATGAACAAGCTTCATATTATGGATTTAACTGATTTTTCACAATTCATTAAATACATTTAATCTACTCTCACTTTTAAAAACGTATGATGAAGATAGACATAGGTTTGAGGTATTGACATTATTATTTCTACATTTCTATCATTTTATTTCAAATTATGTCTTGCCACAGCACAACCTTTGTTCACCCTACCTTATAAACATCATGTCTGTCTATAATTTCATCAAAGCAGTTGTATAGATCATTTAGCAAGTCAACAATCTTAAATAAAAAGAAAACGACATGTCGTTCTAATAGCTGAAATAAGTGTTTTTCATAATTTGTTCCACTTATATATAGAAACCTGGATTTCAGTGGCGTTCGATTCGGCACACTTGAAATGTCAAAACAAAGTTCTAAATTAAAGAGTGTCGGAAATGTCTGAAAAAATTCCATTACTACCTTTGATAGAGCCACCTTAGTGTTTCAAATATTTTTTAAAATAGATTTGCTACGGATATAGTAGTATCAGTTTTATAAAATTTAAAGTGATGAATGAAAATATCGAAATGACAAATTTAATTCAATTCAATTCCAATTTTATGGAAAATTACTTCAAACGCACTAAAATCTTAAGGAGCTATTTTAATTTTCCATGGCCATTATTACAGTTGACTTCTATTTACAGAAGATATCATCAGTACACTAATTGAATTGATATTCTCGTATGATGAAGTTGAAATCATCATTTCGTACATCTTAAGGACGCCATCACGAGTTGGTTGACCGTTATGGAATAACAGTTTCACAAATGATATTGGATATGTTCCTTACGTCGTTACTACAATCCCCTTCCCTTTTATGAATGTGACCTACCAAATTAGACTACTGTGGATTCATTAGTATTCGTTGGATACCAATTTTCGTGGATTTCGTGGGTACAGCAGAACCGAGAAATTAAATGTTCAGCGAATACAAACTTTTATATAGGTTTATATATACAGATTTGGCAAAACCACGAAATTAAATATCCACGAACATGCAAGATTTTCTTAATCCACGAAAATTGGTACCCACGAAAATAAATGAATCCACAGTATTTACCGGATTTGTAACCACACAAGCAACATAACGGGTGTCACATGTGAAGCAGGATCTGGGTACTCTTCCGGAGCACTTAAGATCAGCCCTAGTTTTGGTGGGGTTCGTGTTGTGTATTCTTTCGTTTTCTATGTTTTGTCATGTGTACTATTGTTTGTGTGTTTTTCTTTTCATTTTTCATGGGGTAATCAGTTTTATTTTCGATTTATGAGTTTGACTGTCCATCTGTTATCTTTCGTCCCTCTTTTATGTGTGTGCTTCGACTATGACATAGTTTTGACATACATATCAACCTTCCGTTGATACTGTTTCAGGCAAAATCGACTTTCCATATTTTTGGCTTTGATGTTTCCTTTTCTTTAACCCCACCTAGTATAAACAGATATCTAGCTTTCCTATATCGGTATTAGATTTACAAATTCGTGGTGAAGATAATACGAATCTTTGAAGTGGTCTTTTTGTTTTAGCATATCGTAACTGATTTACAAAATTATAATAGTGCATGAAGTTTTACCTGGAAATGCATACTTTGCGATGAAAGTTCGGTAAAGCCTACAATATCACTCAAATTTATCATTACACGATCGAAAGTTTTACCTGGAAAGCCTATGATAATACTAAAATATCGTTACACAATCACAACCTTAATCTGGAAAGGTGTAGTCTTGGGTGAAATGTAAGTAAAGTCAACCATATCACCAAAATATATAGTTATACAATCAAAAGCTTTACCTGGAAAGGTGTACTTTGAGATGATATATCGGTAAAGCCTACGATATCACTAAAATATATCGTTACACAATCAAAAGCTTCAGGGTTTACTGGTTTCCCATCTCTTAATTTTTCAGCAACAGATCTAGAAAAACGATTAAACAAAAATAATTCCCCGTTTTACCAGTTAAATGGTTAAATTTGTGTGTATGGTAACGGAGCATAGAAATGTTTCTGTTATATTTGTATAAATAAAGTGCCTACAGTAAATTTTAATCTTAACTTCCTTCCAATAAGGATCGGGTATGGAACTGTTCATTCACTTCTCTCTAACACGATAACATCGCCAATTATTATGCATACGTATTCTTTCTTTTCTGTAGCTATTCCCATCTAGTTGGTATAAAGCAATGACACCTCATCACAATACATGTAGTATTTTTAATGTGTATGCGTACATATATGTGTAGAAACGTAATTTGCATGTGTATCATTCTATGTTGCCTTTCTTTGCCAAGTATTTGATAAAAAGTTACACGTGTGCCTCGTCGTGATTTCGTGATGTCGACGCTGATGTCAAAATTGATTCCTTACGCTAAACTGATTGTATAGGAAAATCTAATATACATAGAATTCTTTACGTTTTTCATCATCGAAGTTTTAAAGGCGTTAAATACACGATAGCTCTAACGAGTAAGTTTATGAAGTAGGAGTGTGTGGTTTTGTGAAGCTGAATCTTAAGGTTTTTGAGTTTTGTGAACTGTTATTAAACCTTCTGATTTAATTAAGATGTGTATCGTCTTTCATTCCTAATAGACGTTTAAATCAACAGTACCGTGGAAGAACTTGATATAAAAGTTCTTCAGATTTTCTTTTCTCATCTAGAAATGCCTGTGTCCTTTCAAAAACCAGAGCTTCTAGATTATTTGCATATTGTTCCATTCTTCTAAGCAATGCATCTAATACGTTATGAGTTTTTGAAATTCTGAAAGCAAGAAACATTAACGTACAACATTATTATTTATCTTAACTTTGAAGCGTTGCCAAATTTTCTCGGTGATTTCAGGAAGCTAGCTTTTTCAGGATTGACCACGTTTTGGTAAAATTACCTTGTCTCAAACAATCTATAAGTTAGCACGCCATACAAAAACATCAATGTCTTTCACATGATTATCACCAGTTGCAATCTAATAAAAACGATCAAAATCATAAGCAAAAGGTTATTTACTTGTCTACAAACGGAGATTAAAATGACATGAAATTAGCTTTATAACTCCATAGAAAAGTTTTGATAAGCTGTTTCATAAATATATATGTTTTTATTTTTTTCATATAACATAAACAGCATTACATACTGGGTCAAAGATCAAAACTTTATTTATACCCCGTTGATTCCTTTATTCTTTTTCCGATGATTAAAAAGTTAGGCCTATTCTGAGGATCTTCTTCCAAACAGTCATACATGATAGTTTCCATTTCTCCAATATAATCTTTGTTGTTTGTTTTAGGTAACGTTGGTCGGAACGGTGGATTCTCAGTGTGAGTTACTTTCATGATTATTTCTGAATAAAATAATACATTACATGAATTTTCATAAGGATCGTGAGGCATTCCAAAGTTATACTTTTATCAATAGAATATAATATGCAACATTCACGACTGCGTCTGTTTTACGTGAAACGTCACACTATATTTTGCTGTTACACTTAAAAGTGGACTATAGTGTTATGGGGTTTGCTCACTGTTGAAGGCCGTAGAACTGCCTGTTTTTTCTAACAGCCACTTTATTTGAACATTGCTTGGTGGTTGGCAATCATATCACATATCTTCACTTTAAGAAAACAAATGCAAAACTTGATATGGCTCGTAAATTTATGGCGTATAGCATATAAATGTAATGTTGTATGGTTGTTTAAAGTAAAATAATATATTACAAACTGCAAGGACAATTCAAAACGGAACTTCATTTTTTGTTTCACATAAATAAGGCCGTTAGTTTTCTCGTCTGAATTGTTTTGCATTGTCTTATCGGGGCCCTTTATAGCTGACTATGCGGTATGGACTTTGCTCATTGTTAAAAGACGTACGGTGACCTATAGTTGTCAATGTTTGTGTCATTTTGGTCTTTTGTGGATAGTTGTCTCATTGGCAATCATACCACATCTTTGTTTTTATATTCCCTTATCAACAGAGAAAATTATTCCTTCGTAAATTTTACGGTCGCCATCACAAGTTATCAGACTGATATTGGATATATTCCTTATGACACGGATTACAATACCGTTTTTTTTCACGAGTGTGACTGACTAAATTGGACTATTTACCGGGGTTTTTACATGAGCAACACAACGGTTGCCATACGATGAACTGGATCAGCTTAGCCTTCCGAAGTATCTCAGATCATCATTAGTTATTGGTGGGTTCGTGTTGTTTGGTCTTTAAGTTGTGTCTTATGTTCTGTTGTCTTTTTCTTTTTCACCGATGGCGTTGTCAAGTCATTTTCAACTTTTGAATGTCTCTCTGCTATCGTTCGTCCCGCTTTCAAAGGGAATGCACATTTGTTTAAGTTATTTTTACATTGTTTGATATATAGTTTATTTTTTCTTGGAAAGCTGTGAAATATGAATACAGTACTTTTGAAATATATATTTACGAGGGAAAATATGTCTTTTATTGTAGATGCCATATATCAATATATATTATGTACACTAGTTTTCGTAGTATACTTTTGTACTTATGATTTTTATTTGACTACCTTGGGAAGTAAAGTTATCTAATTCCTCGCTGAATGGTTCTTTTCTCGACAATATTTCAGACAATATTATCCCAAAACTGTATACATCACCAGTCTGCGAAACTGTTTTGTCTTTGGTGCGCAGATGTTCCGGTGCAATCCAAAAACTGTCTAAAAATGAAAAGAATAACTTTTATTTGTGTGAATGAAAGAATCAATTTATTTTTATTTTCAACTTTTAACTTATTACGAAATACGCAAATTGCGATATCTGCCAAATGTTTTAATTTTCTGTAAATCCAGGATTTATTTTGTTATCTGAAAATGCTTTATGTAGTATGCTTGATTGTCATCCCCTAATTTTAAGATGAGAATTTAACTCAACAACAATAACAATTAATACTAAGTTTTGTTTAGAGTAATCTTGTTCTTTTGTTGTTTTATAACTTACTTGCTTGAATAGTAGTGTCTTTACATTGCATGTGCAATCTTCTCAGTCCATATCCCGTTACCTTTAACACAAACCGACTATCAATAACACATGCATCACTGGTCAGATCTCCATGTACATATATACTACTATTATGTAGATAGGCCATTCCCTGAAATAAAATTTTATTTAATGAAAAAAGAAATATGTTCAAGTGTTAAACAAACATGATATGATGGGGAGTCGGTCAACTTCATTTTAAAAAAAAAAAATTCAGGATTCTTTTATTTTTGTAATAAGTATGACAAAAAGGACGAAGAAATCAATAGGAGAATAAATTAAATCAGATTTCAAAAATCTAAAAAATAAAGCGGCCAGATGTTAGAATAATCATCTAAAACAAGGTTCAGCTCCCAACATGAAATCATGAAAAAACTAAAACCCCAGTAGGAACATTTTGTTGCTGTTAAGATTTTTTCATTGATATTTCACAACCGTACAAATACAAAGTGAAACATATATCCCATTGCATTCTTTGCGCTTCAGTCCTGCAAATAAATTTACCATTAATTTAATACTTCGGTGATATTTTACACCTTGTTGTAAGTATCTAAAACAATAATTGTAGAATCATGCGATTTCAGTTTAAAATTCTTGCATTTCTTATGCTCTTGGTTTTTTTTTTTATTTTGCTATTATTTTTGTTATTTGTATTGGAGTCACTCGTCACCCATAATAATTTGAAGCAGAGGCATTTCTGAATGCTAGTGCTTAGAACCTAAACATTGTATTTTTTAACTTTGAAAACTTATTTTGTTATATTAATCGGCATAACCATTAACGATAAATTAGTAACTTTTTTGTTAAACATATTTTTTATAAGGAAATAATAACTTTATATTCCAAGCAAACTCACATAGCACCTAATATATAATATACTAACAAATCACTAAACACTTGCTACTAAATTTCAGTTTGTGAATTACCTCTATTAGATCAATAATCAATGCCATTTTCAAATCTTTATCCAGATCAATAGAATCATTTAGTAATAACGTCTGAAAGAAATATTTATTATAATTTGACAAACTTTAATTAGTGTAACAAGTTTTATGTGATATATATATGTAGATGTATAAGGTTGCATTTTTGTAAATATTGGCAATGCAATTTCCCATAGGAATTCCTTTTACGGCTAACACTGTACCACTTTCACTATGAAGTTTTGAAAAAAATCTTATCCTAGAATTGAAAGTTCATATGCACCACAATTTGTTTCAAAGGTCAAAATATAGGGCTGTGCGGCATATTTTCAACGTTTATATGCCCTGAACGTTTCAGAGTTTAAACTTATACTAATTTTCTTAACTACCCCTACCTCAAATGAAAGGTTACCATAGATTTCAATGTAAACAATTTGCACGTGTTTATTTACAGGTAACATTCCCGAGTTCTGTCTCTGCGATATGGAACACAGAGAGCATAACTGGGAACCAGTATGTAAACAAAATTAATTTTCTATGAATATTCAATTACTCCCCAAAAGAGGCGTGTTTTGAGCAACAGCTGTATTTACAAAGTGCAACCTATAAACAGTTTTGCTTTTGGTTCCTTTTTTAAATGTCTATGTTTCAACCCCTTCCATGACTATTCCCTAAATTCAATTAAAAGAGTGTCTACACATGCTTTCTTATTTTTTTAAAATCAGACTGATTAAAATAAAAAAAAAAGAAAAGATTCTCATCAAAATGTTGGAATGATTGATCGGCAATAGATGGTGTGATTAGAGTGCTGGACTGATAATTTGTTTTTAAAAGTCGGCATTTCAATTTGCACTTATTGTGTACAATTACCAAATCTTGCAAGATTGCTCAATGTTGTGCTTCATATATTGATGACGTCCTGTCATTCTTACCGACAATGTTTTTCATATATCCAAGTGAAATTAAGAATATGGATATCACAGAAACTAAGAGGTCTGTCTCATATACTGACTTTTGACAGATTGGCGATATAAACTAGAATCCAAACTCACTAATGACATGTTTTGCTGTCTTTAGTCTTATATACCAAAATAGGTTTCTCCATGATGTTAAATGATTTTTTTCAGACTGTGTTTTGTTAAAAATTTGTCATTTTATTGATTGTAGAATAGCATGGAAAGTGTTTCTGGCACGCTTACCCTGAGACACCAAATGTTTAGTGTACGCAGTCACCACAGTTTTTTGTTTAACTCGATTTTTAATTTCTAAATCGGTTTGTGAAAGTTGGACACCAGTGAAGTACTATTACCTAGATTATTTTATCGGCATTGCTTACATTGCATCGAGAAATACACGAGAGGTTCAAGGTGAGAAGCAGTAACTTAATATGTAGCTTGTGAATTAAGAAACGGTTTTACGAGGTCCATTTGCCTAATCTCTATTTGTTTTTTGAAGTGATTGTCGAATGTCATTATCCATATGTCTCTGTTATCTCTTTGCAAATTATGTTTTTTTTTAAATTTATTTATGTTTTGTGACTTCCTCAGTGGTATATTGTTGCTAATGTGTGCAGTTATAAACGACTTATTTTTTTGATTCATCTAAGGTTTATATCTATCGTTTGTTTTCATTTTCACTGTGTTAGTTGTTTTAGTCAACTTATGAATTTATCTTTCTGCCTTAGTATCTTCTCCTATAAAGTTATTACCCAAACAGAGATTACAAAAACTTTACATGAAAAGAGAGATTACTCAAATTTAACCATTAGAAATTCTCAGATCATTAGCTAACCATCAAAATCTCCATCGCACAATTTTTTTTTTAGAAAATTTGGAAAAGAAGTTCCTTTAATAATGTATCGATAAACAGGTAGAAGGTGTCTGGTAGATCAAAATAGTGCGTGTACATTACAACTCACCAATTTCAAAAGACAGACCAAAATTCAAGTCATTCTGTTTCGTTGTAAAATTTTGTATTTGAGAAATGTGTGCCGAAATTTTAATTTCATTCAACATAATGAAAACTTTAAACTATTCGCCAGCACGAAGTAGGTATCTGACGAATTCGAATAGTAGGTATACGTTACAACTCATTAATTTTTGACTGCTGACCAATCATAAAGTTATTCTGTTTGGTAGTGTCTTACAAAATCTTTCACGCAAATATTTGCTTGACGAACAGATCGACGAATGCAATTTTTATTTAAATGCGTTCTGAATTGAAACTAGTGGAGAGATTATTGATTTCTTCTGATAATCAAATTAATGGTAGTTATAGGTGCGTTCCTCTCAATTGTTTTATTTTTATTGTTTAAAGGACAGTGTTTGCTTTGTCGTCTTTTTTATGTCATTGTTTTGGCGGTCTTATGGTTTCTGCTTGCTACCATTTCACCTTCAATATCAATATTGTGATTTATTGCATTTACACGAATTCATGAATAAACTCCAATAAACGATCTTTAAAAAAAAGAAATAAATATAGCATACCTGTAAATCTCCTCTGGAACAGTATTCTGATATTATCATGATATTTTGTTGTTTGATATGCAATCCGATGAATTTTGTCAGATTAATGCAGTTGAAATCTCTCATCTAAATGTCCAACGTTAATATTTTGGTTATTTGTTGGTAAATTTATTCAATGCCCCGTGTATAATAAAAAAGGGAACAAAAACAAGCACTTATCAGTTTGTCGTACAAAATAATTCTAAACCAAAATATTTGATTAATCAATTCCTTTTGATTTTATATAACGTTTTAATTTTCAAAATAGCAATTTACTGTATGATTACATTCTCGGTATTTTACAGCTACAAAAAAACATAAAATAAACAATTTGCATTGAAAAGGCTCGATAATATGTATGATTGTTTCGAGTCTAGCCCCATCTAATTAACTATCGAGTTGACCTCTAATGATTGCCAACGATCATATAACCTACATAAACATAAATGTAGATATAAGTAGATAACGTATTATATGTTAGTCCTTGTTTTTGGTTGAATAAGAATGATTTTTTATCGATCGAATCAGTTGATCAAATGATTTTACTTTGTTTCATTTTCAAAGTCGACATCCGTTTTCTTCAAATAACTGAACACGCATAATTCATGCGTTATCCATCTCTACGGGGTTAAATTGAAGTTTGAATTAATACGGATTCAACAAGGTCAAATTCTTCACTAACAAGCCCTTTTTTCATACTCTAATGATCTTGTGCAAGTTGATATCACCCTTATAGAAAGACCTAGTCAATTGAAAGATCATATACTATAGCATAAAGACATTATACGACAGTAAATAAATTCAAATAATGTAAAACAAATATTACCTCAATCATTTCTAGCATCATTTTCCTATCAATATTTATACGTTTTACTTCCAGTGATTTGAAATGGACCTTGTTCCCCTGCAAGAGAAATAAAAAGGGTAATAAGTATGATTACTTTTTCAAGATAATACACTATCAATGTTGTTCTTTTTGAATATTTTAAGGTTAAGAAAAGAAAGATAATCAAATCATTCAATGAAAATCTTAAAGTCGTCGGCAAATTTGGCAGTCCCTGGAATGGCTTCCTACCATATCGTTGTGTTGAACTTAAAAACACATTTTATTTATTCTAGTCTTAAATATGTCACCTTCATCAGTTTAATTGTCTAATTTTGAATTGTTTACCAGTTTCAAGATGAATTAACGCTTACACAAGTCTAAGAAAGAAAATTTATATTTAGATTGAAATAAGTTGTTATAAGCGATTGTATCTTATCTTAACAAAAACGTCAAGACTTGTTTTAAAATTCCTATCGGTATTTGTGACATACAATGTCTACAAAAAATGTCTTTAACTTTGTGTGTAATATCAGATTTATCATAAATTAATTAAAATCACAAAAATACTGAACTCCGAGGACAATCCAAAACAGGAAATTTCTCATTAAATGGCAAAATCAAAAGCTAAAATAACATCAAACGAATGGACAACAACTGTCAGATTTCTGACTTACAGGCATTTTCTTATGTAGAAAATTGTGGATCGAATCTGGTTTTGTAGCGCTAAACCTCTCACTTTTATGACTGTCGCATTTAATTTCATTATATTGGCAACGATGCTTGAACAAAACAGACATAGTTGGTCAGAGGTACAGTCATCACCGTGTCACAATCTCAGTCAGAACAAAAACAAACAAGTATTTAACAAAAAAGAGTATGCCAAATTTAACCATTTGGTCTGTCGATTGATGCGCTATATTTTTTTCGTACCACCTGTGGTTGAGATCTAGACGATTCTCGATCTTTAACAAAATCACGATTATGAACACATTTAGTGTCACCGCTTTATATGAAAAGCTATACAAAAATAGTGATCTTGCTATTTACATTCTTTTTCGTCAACTTTAAACATTTTATCTTGAAAAAAATGAAAATACAAAAAGTAATTTTTGCTTCTTTCAACAACCATAATAGTCCTATTTCTCGATTAAAACATGAACTAAAAGTACTCGCAAAGGATTTTTTTCTTATGAGTTACATTGCATGACTAAAATCATCAAAGATCGATCGAAACAATGTGTGATACAAAAATTTAATCAATAAAACTTGTAAATATTAGTATATTTTAAAGATCTAAAATGTATTGTCTGGTTCTGTCCTGGCCTTTTATAGCATTTTTTTAATAGTACTAAACAATGTTGTTTTCTTATATTATATGTCTCTAATTTATGTCTAATCATATGTACTTGTATGTAATGTCATGAAAGCTCTTTATAGGGCCCTTTAATTGGAAATAAAATATTCTTATTCTTATTCTTATTCTTATAATGCCTCTCAATAATTTAGTATGTGCATTAAAGAGATTATCCTGCTGAACTGACTTTTGATAAAACTGATACTAACAATGTACATTTTCCTTCCCTGGATCTTGATATTTAAAGCTTAAAA
The DNA here is from genome assembly GCF_036588685.1 of Mytilus trossulus. Taxonomy (NCBI): domain Eukaryota; kingdom Metazoa; phylum Mollusca; class Bivalvia; order Mytilida; family Mytilidae; genus Mytilus; species Mytilus trossulus. Next base: position 85,881,416 of record NC_086375.1, on the reverse strand, counting down.
AGCAAAAGTTCCGACAAAAGAGATGTTTTTCAATTTCCAATTGTTAATCTTTCCTTTCAACATGTTGAGATGGCGACGGTCGCTTGTAACCTGCAATGATTTCAATTATCATTACAAAGGTTATTGTAAATCCGCATTGAAATATATTTTTATGTACAAACAATGTAAATCTGCTTTTCAATTAACATTATGACAAACATTTTGTTGTTCTGATATTAAACATCAAATTACCTTGTAAATTGCTGTATTTGCTGAAAATCCATCATCATTTGATCTCGATGAATGCTTGTCTACCGACTTAAAAGAAAATACATACAATTATACTTAGTTGTACAGAAACAGATATATGATGAAAAATTCAAAATAATCTTCAAAGAAACACAATGCACAACTCGATTTAAGTCGTAGATCAAAGTAAATTATTAATTGAGTTCTCAAAATAACATTTTCAATATTTTGTGGGTTGGTTTTTTATCTTGATAATAGATATAGTTTTTAATGCATGTTCTTATACACAGTCTTATTATATTTCAATAAAGTGTACTTTGACATCAAGAACAATAAGTTTAAATGTATATGCCTTTTCACATAAATCTGTCCTATATCCTTATATAAACATGTTTATCTATTTTTTTAAGCAAATTATTTAAGATTACATATCTTACATTCAAAAGAGGTAGCCAACGAAAGACAACCTATCTAAATTGAATAGGGATAATCAAATGATTTTGAAGTCTGAACAAGTGTTTTGTTTTACTGTTTCCTATTTCTAACTGAGATTCATTTATTGGACGTGATAATACTATTATTTGCATAACTCTTCCACTGGTTTAACCAATTTGAGGAAAAACATGTTATAACGTTTTTTTGCAATAATAAAATAGAGTAAAAAAATATAAACTCTTGTCCATTTTAAAATGTCTTTCTCGGTTGCAGTATGTTTTTACAGAAGATTATTGATGGTAGTAAATGTGGGCTACTGTACTGTCAGGTTTTATTAATGTTTTATTTTTTTCATTTTTCAGATAATGTTCAAATGCAAGAAAAGATGTTTTTGATAACTTTAAACACCACTGGGTCGATGCCACTGCTGGTGGATGTTTCGTTCCCGAGGGTATCACCAGCCCATCGTCAGCACTTCGGTGTTGAAATAAAATCAATTATATGGTCATTTTTTTTTTAATTTCCTGTTACAAAACTTTGAATTTTTGAAGAAACTAAGGCTTTTCTCATCCCAGGAATATATTACTTTAGCCACAACCTTTTGGAATTATGGGTCTTCAATGCTCTTCAACTTTGAAATTGTTTAGCTATATAACTCTTTTGATCTGAGCGTCATTGATGTGTCTTATGTAGACGAATATTGCCTCTGGCGTATCAAATTATAATCCTGATTACTATTTAGTTTTGGATAATTTTCTATTGTATTTTGAATGTTCTAATACAAACCCCTGACATTAAACTATGAAAACTGTGAGACATTATCTTGCGAAACAGCAGATGTTCTTTATCTATTTTCCACCAGTTACTTCGGATGTCATTCTCACGGAGCTGTTTTCTGTGTAAAACAAGGTATGTCAATACATATAAAACAAGCCTATACAGACAAAACAAACGTTGGAGTTTTTATTCCCCGAGGGGGTCATCAGCCCAGTAGTCAGCACGTTTTCTGTGCTGACATGAATAATCATTGATATGATCATAATAATAAATTAACTGTTTACAAACATTTAGAATTTTTAAAACACTAAGGCTTTCTACCTCAGGAATAGATTACCTTAGCTGTATTTGGCAAAACTTTTAGGAATTTTGATCTTCAATGCTTTTCAACTTCGTAATTTATTTGGCCTATAAATTTTTTTGGTTTCGAGCGTCACTGATGAGTCTTTTGTAGACAAAACGCGCCTCCGGCGTAACTATAAAATATATAATTCCAGGTTTCTATGTTGAGTTTATTTATAACTTTATTCAATCATCATTATCATATAAAGTATATCATGCATTTATTATTTTCATTTAATAAATATGAAACGAAGCAAATATGATTGAAATTAAAATTTAGAGATATCATTATTTCATTTAGAGATATCATTATTTCATAACAAAAAACCTTTATGCAAAACGATAGTATAGAAAGTAGAAAAGACATTAATCATCCAAACATCAAATTATTTCATCTTCATATCCAAGAGACTTTTTTGAACTAAAACAATAATTAGTTCCATTATTTAAATATGCTTTATCAAATCAATAAATAATGTTTTTTTAATTGTGATTTTATGACATTACTAATGAGGTTCCTGTTTAGGACATGCACTTTTAAATATGGAGGAAAAACGTATGAAGATAAGCATCAGTTAAAGGTTCCGTGTTCAAAATAGTTTTCCTGTTATTAAATTCCCTTTCAAAGTATTTTAAAAACCAAAGCCATTTATTACAGAAACATCGCCAACTGCCCCATTGTATGCAGAGTAATTATATGAATTGATAGATTACGATTTGTGAATGTTCCCATTATACTGACTACATTTACAGATTTGCGCTCCTGTTTAAAAAAATGTTTACATTTAAGTGAAAATGAAAACGACTGATTGATGCATATTCGGAGACGCTTACCTAGTCAACTAACAATACATCCCTCATTTGAATTTCACGTGATTGCTTCACTTTTTGTTTATAATATTCATGTGTCTTTTTCGTGTGTTTGTGAAATTTGAAAATCGATAACAATAGTTATCAGAGGCACCAGGCTTATAAAAAGTAAAATCACAAAAATACTGAACTCAGAGGAAAATCAATTCGGAAAGTCCATAATCACATGGCAAAATCAAATAACAAAATGCATAATTTAATACGCCAGACGCGCGTTTCATCTACATAAACCTCTACATTCCTACTTTAAAGAAAAAAAATAGTATGTTGTTGTAACAATGGCAGCTTTTAAAAAAATCGTACAAAAGAGGCGGTGGTAACCAAGCGGATATTCAAAACGCACAATTGAAAAGAATTTGACCAAGCCATGAAAATGAAAGACGACCATAATCCATGAGAGTCAACAAAATACTAATAGGTAACTAAATAATTGAAGTTGTTAGCCAATTTAACTAATTCCCTTTTTAACCTAACTTTTCTCGTCAACAAGCACTTTTTTTAATTTGAATCTACACGATATTTCCAAATGTAATGCACTTACCGCAATTTTATTATCAAAGCAAGTACAAATAAAACTAAGCATGCTACCAGGACTGTGACCACAATTGCTGTCATCGGTATTTCTAAAAAAACAAAAAATATGTTGCATTTAAGTTGCTATTATTCAAATATTTGATAAAAGGGTAATTTTTCTGGTATAAGGGCACTTATTCTATTTTGAAATAAACTGTTTATTACACGATAGTGGTATAATTGTAGACTTGTGCATGACTGCGTATAATCTTTGTGTATTAAAGGCTCTTGTTTTAAAAAAGTTAGAACTTTGATGACCTTGTATGGTTACGGAAGAGGTGTTCAAGTAATTGTTTAATTTCATGTTTAGAAACTTTTGTGTTCCTACACTTTTCGGCGTATGCGCAAAATACATTTGTAATAAGGCTTCTCAAAGAAGAACATTGTGCGATCCATGAAATTATTATAACTCGTCATTTATAAGACATGGCAAAAAGGATTCAAGTGTCATCAACTCGATTGATAAAGGTTTAGGATAAGACGCAAATGTTTTGAAATATAGCTTTGGATATAATGAACTGCATGTTATACAACTTACCAGTTGTTTCACATCTCGGGTCATTCCCAGTGTACCCACACAACGGTCTATTTAGTGGTGGTCCTCTTTTTTTCGGCCAATGAATTCCAATGCTTTCGTTGAATACTAATTTACCATTTAACCCTAAATAGTTCGCAGCAACCTAGTATGTCAAACAATTAGTATCAGTTTTAGTTTCTATAAAATAACAAAGGTACATTTTATATAGTGTTAAGTTGTTGATTTTAGCGGGAAATAACTTTTCGTTGATATTTTATTTCGTTGTTCTGCAAATTATACATACAAACGTTAGTGTGTTCGTTGGACTTTCAAACTAATCGTTTACCCTTACTCATGAAATACACGAACGTTGATGCTTTGTAAATCTTTACTGTTAAACGAGAAGACCTCATTTTGTGTGTCGCTTCTCTATCTTTCTTCCACAATAACTTAATCATCATGCCTCTGTGTTCTTAAGGTAACATGCATAGTCGCATTTGTCATTCATTCTTATGATTATTCAGATTGAGACATTTTGGGAGAAAAACGACAAAATAGGTGTCCAGATATTGTTTCCGTTTTCAGACTGACTTTTAGTCATAGAAAAGACTTCCGGTTTTAAATATGCACAAGAACAACTAATCGTATGATAGATTACACAAATGAAAAATAAATAAGCCAATCAGAGCGTTCTCCATATCAAATCGATGGTTTTAAGTTCGCAAGAACCATAACTATTACACATGTACCTCCTTAGAGACAATTATGATCTCGCGTTTATCCACCTGTAAACTATGATTATACTACTTTAATATACAGGGACTCTCTATATTCTGTTTACTTTTTTTTGAAATATTTACTATCTAAGGGGTCATACCAGTTGCATATATATTGAAATAAGTAAAACATTTGGAAACAAGAATGTGCCCATAGTATACGGATGCCACATCGGCACTATCATTTACTATGTTTAGTGGACCGTGAAATGAAATTTGGCATTAAAATTGGAAAGATCATATCATAGGGAATATATTTGCTAAGTTTCTAGTTGGTTGGACTTCAACTTCATCAAAAACTACCTTGACCAACAACTTTAACCTGAATCGGGACAGACGGACGGACGAACGATTGAACGGACGAACAGACTAGAAACATAATTCCCATAAATGGGGCATAACAAATAATTGTTGAAAGTGAAAACTTTAACCTGAAGCCGGACAGAAGGAAGGACATACAAAAGAATGGTTGAACAGACCAGAAAACATAATTCCGATAAATGGGGCATAGAAAATTATTGTTGAAAGTGAAAGAAGTAATTTTGGCCAAAATGAAAGTAGTGTAGATTTGAGTCGGGATTTCATGCTTTTAAGCCCGGGATTTTATGATCAGGACCCCTCAGACCACCCCTCAAATGTGCCTTAGTCATTTATACGAGATTCAAATCCTACCATTGGTATGTTAATAGGGCTCTTACAAGGAAAAGCACTGCAATGGGTTGTCTTAGAAGCACATTTTATTAGAATATTAATGGTCTACAAGCAAGTTCATTTATTTCCTGACTTAAGCGGTGCCAATTTTTAATTTAATTTGACTTTTACCACAAAATGCATTATAGCAAAGGGGAATAATAATTGTGGCCAGAAACACGAAAAATAATTGAATTTAACAGAAAGGAAAAACATAACGGACTTTGGAAAAAGGGAGGGGCTTTTTAATACCTGATATGAAATTCTCCAGTCATAATATCATTACAAAAATTCATCCTATTACATTTTACAAGCTGAATATGCCCGCGATTTCTCTGGTGTGTTCTAGTTATAATAAATTCACAGTAGTATTATATGTTTATATACTTGTGCATAAATAGGGGCCATTTTTCATTTTTAGCCAAGGTGTTATTTTCGATTTATGAGTTTGACTGTTTCTCTGGTATCTTTCGACCTTCTTTTATGTATGACATAATATAAAGATGATTACACCATCAAGCAAAAAAGACAAATAACCCTAATATCAAAAAAAGTTCTGACTAAAGATATACCAACAAAACTGGGATTTAAAAAAGATATGCTTAAATTGTTTTGCAGTTGTAAGTTACGGTCAATTCAGTACTGTATAGTTGTTTTATGACTTATGTAGACGAAACGCGCGTCTGGCGAACTAAATTATAATCCTGGTACTTTTGATACCTATTTTCAGACAATTCAAATTGATGTAGATGTGTACAGGTAAATGACAAATACCAAACCGTCGAAACATATACTTCACAGATCTTAATTGACTAGACGAAAATTTGTCTAAAAAAAGTACAGAATAAGTGCTTAAATTGAATAGTAGACTGAAAATAACTTAATAAATAAGTATTTGAAGAAAGGTTAAGATCAAAATTACCGTTTCAAATTCACATTGATTAACTAGTGATTGATATACATCGATCAACATTTAACTGCTGATATTAAATCGTTGATATATATCAAGATATTATTCTTTGCATTTAAAGAATTTATACATTTCCAGACCTTATATGTATAATATTGTTGTATGTGTCGTCTTTATTCACATAAATCCTTCTTGGATCGTTTTTTTTTATAAGTGTTGGCAGAAATCTGCTCAATAGGTAAAAAGTTGTGCCACAACATATTAATCTTATTATGCATATATTATCAACATACTTTATATTCCATGGATGTACCATCTAAGTCCAACAAGGAAAAGTCTGCTTTTCTATCACCGTTGCTATTTATCTTAATGGTTCCATCTAACCCTATAATCACAGTATGTTAATAAGACGCACTTACAAAGATGACAGCCATAAAAAAAATAACAACCAAAGAATATTCCTTATAAAAGATGCATGTCAGCAGTCTTTAAATGTACTTATATATATTATTGCTTATATCAAACATTCACAGTTAAAAGTAAATAACAAAAAGAGCAATATCATCAAAATGAACGACCATCGTCATCATAAGTGTTGTCAGTTGTTAACCTCTATGTAATTTGCCTCTAGTGAAGAGTCATAAATTATCATTGACTAAAATGCCACATCGTTTAATGATACGCTGAAATTTGCTAATGCAAAAGTTAAGAAGTCTTTAAGAATCTCAATCATGAAACCCAAATACCTATCCATGTTTCGACATCACTTCTGATCTTTTTATGTTCCATCAACTCGTCATTTTTAATTAGCGTTTTGCTTGATCATTTATTTAATTTATGTATTTATATAACGTTATCAGTTTTTCTGGGTTCTGATGAATTGCCGTTCATTGTGTAATCTAACTTCTTAAAATGTATGTTAGATATCATTTATATCAATTTGTATTTCAGTTAAAAAAATAAGCAGTTTAGAGAGAAGTATACCTACAAATTCTCGATTCCAAAGTTTATGTGTTATCGTCCTTCCATCACGCAAACTTCCTCCTTCAGAAATAGTTTCATTTGCAACTGATGCATATATCATGAATGCTTCGTACATCGAAGTAATGAATGGGTTGACCTGAATTCAACATTTTAATTATATTATGAAAATAAAAACAGTACAATAAAGATTCTGCTTTTATGTGTAATTTGCTTCCTCGTTAAAAAACTAAGATTGTGCACAACTACAGTGACAATATGACAATATCACATAAGGTTTATTCCAGAGAAAACGATAGCCAAGGGTTATATTATTAACTTTACATATGCGACTGTAATACAAGTCAGAGGTTAAGCTAGCTATAAAACCAGGTTAAATTCATCATTTTTTATTTACGATAATGCCTGTACCAAGTCAGGTATATGATGATTAAGATTTTGACATTTGATGATGGACTTTTTGTTTTAAATTTTCATTGGAATTCAGTATTTTTGTGATATTATACCTTTTATTTAAAAAATTGAAAGAACCTTATAAAGCATTGCGGACTCAGAACTGTGCTGTCTTGGTCAAGATGTATCTTATAATAATATCCCGTAAGTACAGCAAAACAATGCATTTAACATACAACCTTAAATGTATAGTTGTAATGTGTTGATGCTCTTAACGTTACGTCTTTTTCGAATTCCACGAAAGTAGCAGTAGTTGGATATCTCAGTCTTACCATTAGCACAGAGTCAAATGCAGCTGCTGCTAACTGTGGAGAAAAACAAAAATTGTCAACTAAGGTAAATTGATAGTATGCCGCTGTTCCATAGTCATAATACTATTTTCATTTCAATATAAAAAAATACATATCTGATATATGTACAAAAGTGTGCTAATTGCAGGATAAATTAAGTTATATGTTGAACTGTATCCCTATCATGACAGATTTATTTATGGATTTTATACGTAGCAATAAATTGCTTAATTTCATCAGTTCTTCATTCCATGTTCAAAAATCACTCACTATCGTTATTAGAGCTAACAAGTTGTTAAAATTGTTTAATTTTCTTTCGACGAAATACAAATATGGCAGACGTCAACAAACTACAACAACTTAATAACAAACTCTGGTCTTTGAACAGGCATATACAACTACATTTGGATTTAAAACTATGTTTGAGCACCCAATAACCCGTACCTTGGACGTTGGTTGTTAAATCATGATTACAGAACAAACAGTAAAAACCAGTTGGTAATATTATGACTACTCAGATCGGCACGTTCAACAAAAAAAAACATAAAATAGAAAATCGGAAAAGGTACAAATATAAGAATACTCATAGTCAATAAAAGCCAAAATAAAATAAAAAAAACAATAAATTATTCATATTCTCTCAGACTAAAGTATCAATCAGACCACGTCCAACGAATTAAATGCAAAGACATCACAAACATTCTCGTAAAAAGCACTACTTTGTGAAATGCCAACAAAGTAAAATGAATTCTAAGCAAAAATTGAAAGCATTAATTTCATGCATTTGCTAGTAATTTAACATGTAAAATACTACATTTTTCTGTTTGTTGAAAACAGTTGCACTTTTAGTATCTTATGTACTTTCTATTGAGACAAAAACAGATGGTTTCACAGAAGACATAGGAGTTTATGTTCATAATGTACATCTTCTAATAATATACACGTCAAAACAAGACAATCAGATAAACAAAGCACCCCTGGTATCTCTGACCTATAGAAGCCTTCCTTGTGCCAATGAAATAATTTAAAAGTTTGATGCCTGTTGGTTTATAATGCCAAAAATATCTGTAAAATACGAATACTTTATTAGTTAGATCAAGCCTTATATAACAATGATGAGATATACAAGCGAATCAAAATGAATTTGCATTTCAAAAGATGTAATTAATTTAAGGAAAATGTTATTAATCTATACAGAAAGTATTTGGAAAGGAACTACATAACCTCAGTTTAATATTAGGTTTTATTTAACAAAATAGTATTAACTACTGTGTGAGTCATTGACAAAGTTACAAATAAAATTGTATGTAAAAAAACCGAGATTATCTCAGATGACAAATAGACATAGCAGCTTAGGATGTTTTGTTTAAAATATATCGCAAGACTCCCACTAGTAGTTTTTGTCGATAGATATTGTTTGAACTAATATTCAAATGGAAATATATCAATTTATATTTAAATTTGAGTTGTTCAAATAACACAAAAAAGCGTGACCAAAATAATATGTACAAAGAAAACAAAAATAATGAATACTATTTTTTTTATATACATATAATGAATTACACATTTTCTTTCAAATAATACTTAAAACAGTTAGCCTGAGGCAAATTATCATTCGACCGAAACGTAATTAAAATAAGCATAACGAAAGAACAAATACTTTGTGGAAATGTTTATATATGGTGTGGTATGATTTTTTTATTTAAGTTTCTTGTGTATAATTCGAAGTTTAGTATGACGACAATTATCACTGAACAAGTTAGCATATTTTATAAGGGCCAGCTGATGGACGAATCGGGTGTGGGAGTTTATCACTACATTGAAGACCCATTGGTGGCCTTCGGCTGTTGTCTGCCCCATGGTCGGGTTGTTGTTGCTCTGACACATTCCCCATTTCCATTCTTAATTTTATGATTTTTAAACATACAGACAAACGATAATTAAATAAATAAATATTCATTATTTCTAAAAAAAAAAAAAAAATCCTCATTTGATATTTTCCCCGACAATTGTGACTGTAATAATACGGAGCACCCATAAGTGCTTTCCAGGAAAAAGTTAACAAAAGAAGTTTTTCTAATATTTCACGAAGATTTGAAAAGTCAACACAAATAAAAATGTAAAAAATAAAAAAAAATATAATATGTATAGAAATCAATTCGCTACTGATTTGTATGAAATATGTACATGGAGACGTTAAATAATTCTAAATTAATCTTTCAAAAGACTCAAACACAACCAGTAATTCTTAAATGACTACAGGGGTTCATACAGTATAATTTATCGACTGCTTTACTCATCGTGATTGATTTTAAGTCTTTGTTTTTAAAATTGTATTTTTAACACAAATATGACAAAATGTCACATACTAGTAATTGATCTCCCATGAAAATCATATCCAGGTCAGATGAACCCTGCCAAACAGAACACCTTGCATTTAACTATACATCACAATTTATAAAACATTCCTTATTAAAACAAACCTTAAAACAACATTGGAATTTATAAGGCCAAATTCAGATGGTACATTCCAGACAGTAATTAACAACTCTCAATGAAGTTCACTTATTGCTCACAGTATCACAAAAAAAAACTTTGGATGTGACCAAGAACCATCAAAATAAGGTCATCATCAGATGGACCCTGACAGACATACATTAACACCTTACACTCATCCGATACAACATAAAAAGTTGATCATTGTTTTTAGTATTTAAGAAATAGACTACAACTGAGCAACTGATTATTGACCAAAGAACGATGAAAAAAAAATTAAGTAAAGATCAATCATGCTAGTGCGACATGTACAATAATTCCAATCACCATGTATATTTCACGTTATGCTTACAATATCTAAAAAAGTGATGTGTTCACGTTATCTTTATACTATTTACTAATTTATTAAATGAGTTCGAGATCATGTGACCCCTACTAGACTAATATGTAGCCCTGCAAAGATTCCTGAGACTAAATATTGAAATACAGAATCATTAATTTAATATCAAGGAAATGATGATATAAATGACGGAACTATAAAGCATAAAGCATCAAGATTCAAGGTCTTCTTTCTTTTAAAAATATGAAGCTTTATACCAAAGTGTATGCCTTTGATATCCAATTATTATCAATACGCAGAGTATTCTACGATTTTGGTCTTCAGTGTGTCCAGATTTGAAGGTATAATATTTCCAATCAAAATCTCCTAAGTGAACACCAACCTAGTCGAAAGTGTTATGCCGCATCCAAACAAATCTCTTAAGGATATGCATTACCTACCTTGTCGTGAGAGTCATTTCTCTTCCATCCAAAATCTCCTAAATAAGTATCACCCTCAAATAAACTTATGATGATGAAAACATATTCTCCAGTGGTCATTCCTAGTTGGTGGGCTATTAACATAAATTCTCGGAAAGTGTCTCCACTACAACTCACTACAATTACTAAAATATACATTTTAGAGTATTGTATAATAATTCATGATTTTTTTATCAGTTGTTAGTGGATTTGAACTAGCTGTCAGTTAACTGCGAGTACTCTCAGATCTGTACTTGGTGTCTTTTTGTTGTTGGGATGTACAAGTTCCCAGCAACACCCGCGTGTATTTTTGTTCCTCTGATGAGTTAAGCCTTTATCAGCTGATTTTTATAGTTCGGTCTTATGTTGTTCTGTTGTCCTGTCTCATATTAAGGGAGGGTTGGGATCCCGCTAACATGTTTAACCTCGCCACATTATTTATGTATGTGCCTGTCCCAAGTCAGAAGCATGTAGTTCGTTGGTTGTCGTTTGTTTATGTGTTACATAAAAAGTAAAAACTCAAAAATAATGAACTCCGAGGAAAATTCAAAAAGGAAAGTCCCAAATCAAATGGCAAAATCATAAGTTCAAACACATCAAACGAATGCTAACAACTGTCATGTTCCTGACTTGGTACAGGAATTTTCTTAAGTAGAAAATGTTGGATTGAACCTGGTTTTATAGCTAGCTAAACCTCTCACTTGTATGAAAGTCGCATCAAATTCCATTACATTATCAACGATGTGTGAACAAAACAAACAGACACAATAAGTAAAAATGTCAAAAATAGGGGTACAACAGTCATCAAATTTAACATACTCATTTTGCTTATCTTATACGATTTTATTTATCTATGTAAAATCTGCCCATATTGGATGGAAGGTTTTCAGTACTGGTGTAAAATTGCGTGTTTGAAATTCGCACAGGTAGACATAAAAAAAAAAGCCTTTACCTACATGGTTTTCGTTGAGTGATTAGACATTATCATTTATCTTACCTCCTATACATTTCTTTGAATATGATTAATTAAAAGCGTCCGCGTTGAGACCGTGTATACTTCAAACACGGTTAGTAGAGGTGTAACGTCCTTTACATGAAAACAAAACGGTACTGAGAAAAAAAATCTTCAAGGTTTCAGAAGACGAAGAAATTGATGATTAAGATCGAAATAAATTTATAAAACACATCTAAACCTAACAAATCGTTAATATTGGCATCTGTTTTTGTGGGATCAATGGAAGTAGTTTCTTAATGCTAACAGTATTGACGACTTGCTCATTTTGATAGGTCACTAGTCTTAATTTTACACGTTAAGATTAGTCGGTAAGATAAATTTGTTACATAATGTGCTAGTGAGGTAATACGGTATACATGGGGTCAGTAAATATCATAGTGGGATTCGAGCTTCTCTCTCACCTCATACTGAATTTACTGACCCCAATTATACCGTATTAGGTCACTAGCATACTATGTAACTAATAATACAATGTAGTTTGACGGGTAATACTTTATACGTTTGCCATGCGACTTAAAAAAATATATATTATGTATATTATAAATTGTCAATAGAGGACGTTGGAAATATGTTCAACTGGTCAATGAAATTATCATTTCAACCGAGGGTAAGAGGTGTCAGTAAACAAATACATATGCATAAACACAACTTTCATTTACCTCTTGATCTAAGCCTTGCCTGTTTTAGATGGTATCCAATGTCATAGGTTTTTGAAGTATTAAATAACATTCGTTCTACATTGATCCCAGCAAATTGGAAAGCTTCCATTAAACTGTCTTTAACAATTCTAAAAAATGACTTTGTAACGTCAGTTATAATTGTGACGTCTGTCCAATTATATCTACTGAATATACTCAAGTACATTTTTGAGATTGTATTCATATTATAGGAAAGCCGTGTTAGTGTTGGAAAGTTATTTTTATCTTCCAGAACAGCATTTGTTCCAACTGGTGTAATGACTGGTAGATTCCAGGATGCTGCAAGTCTACCAATGACGTCAACTCCAAAACTACAACCTTCAAAACATAAATCAATTTTCATATTTGAATGAAATAAAGAAAAATCGGTATATATAGCTATGCAGATAATGAGTTAGAGAAAACAATTGTTTCTTCAAATAAAATTAGACTTTTAATTGTATGTTCCGATGTATTTATTCATCATATATTGTATTTATAACAAATGAGTTTTTGTGTTCCTTAATGAAAATAAGTATTCCATCTAATAATTAAAATGTAATATTAGCAATTAGTTTTGACATGAAATATCATTGACATGTCCATTGTTGAAAATTAAGTTTTTTGTGGAATATTGTTTTTTTTAAATCTAATTTTATTTTATCCTCCAGACAACGCCATCTATTTTAATTTTTAATGGGCGCTTCAACGTCATGATCCAGTATTTGTTGCAATAATCGGTAGTCCTTCCCTTTATCGTCATTGACATTTCCCAAAATGATAGGTTATGTCATTTTATATGACAAAAAACACATAAAAACTTGATAACTATATATTTTAATTATAAAGCCATCGTATTTAGGAAACATCATTTGAAATCTATTGTGACAAAAAAATGCTCTCATAAGAACTGTTTTATACTGATTGGTGTTTCAATAATCCGAAGCTCGTTGTTTAAAAAAAACCTAATCAATTCCTCTTCAATACAAGACCAGGCAATTAGAAAAGACATGATAAGACAATTTTACAAGACACGACCAGCTGAAGTACCTCTCCGGGTGCGGGATTTTCGCGCTTTGTTGAAGACCCGTTGGTGGCTGTTTTCAGCTTTTTGGTAGGGTTGTTGTCTCTTTGGCACATTCCATAGTTTTCTATTGCCAATTTTAATAGCAATAACTACGAATTACAATATTTGTAAATTGAAACTTGTTTATTGGTTCTATTATTTTGTATATAAATCAGGCTGTTAGTTTTCGTTTTTATGAATTACTTTGCATATGAAAATATATATGATAACAGCCTTTTAAAGCTGTCCATATAGGTGGGTTTCACTTATTGATGAAAGAAATACGATGACCTTTTGATGTTAATGTGCCATTGGTCTCTTGTTGAGAGTTTTCTCATAGACAATCATACTATGCCGTCTTATTCTTATATCCATCAGATTTCTTGTATTGTCCGTTGCAACCAACGATTAAGGACAAATCTTAATCATTATGTTCAAATATAAGCATATTATTTCCTATCAGTAACAGATTTAAGTCAATAAACAATCGTTAGGTTGAAATGATCAAATATTGATTCTACCATCAACGCATTGTTTGCTCTCAAATATCAAAAATATCAATTATATGTAGTTTCTTTGGAACGTCCACAGCAGCAAATTTGGTTGGTTTTGTTTAAGAAACTTGAAACATGTTAATTCATGTTGAATTTGTTCTGTATGAATTTTCTTCTGGAGATGATGTTCAACTTTAAAAATTGACGATTAAAATGCTAAAAAAGTATAACAAAGCCATACAAATTGTGTTCGTCTTTTTAAAGTTATAAAAATTATCTTTAACAATTTCATCTTTAATTTTTTTTTTTGTAATGTCAACAATTTTTTACATATTTTTGTTAATTACAAGAGAAGAAATAATGCCTTTTTTGTCAGAAATACTTTGGCGAAACGCGCTTAATCCAAATACGTAAATACATCATCAGTAAAACCTGAAAATAGAAAAAAAAACGACCTCCAACTTAAAGTCCAAGACGAAGAGTCCTTTATAAAATAGCAAAATCTCTGACACATGAAACGAACGGAAAACATATTCCGGACATGGTTCACAACAGTTGACATTGTGCTATAATCTTAATCACTATAAACACAATTGACTATAAATTCAAAGAAAAACAAAATGGCATATACATACTCCATAAACAAAGAACATTATTAAGCAAAAATACAAAACGTAGCCATAATAGTACAATAACACATGGCGGAATAAATAAAAACCGAGCCACGAAAAAAGTATATTACAAAAAAGAGAATAAACAGTAAAAATAACTAATACACAAACAAAACTAAAAAGAACACTGTAAAATGCATTTATTATGATTAACATCGTCAGTACCTAGAATCTCTAATGCATTGCATAATAATTAGCAAATTGAAATGCAATGATTATGTCATATTAAGAATCAATTCGTCAATTGATTCAAAAAGCTGAATGTTTAACTCTGATTAACGAATCTCTTAAAACAAACTAAATTCCGACACCACCTAGATTATTAAAAGTATTAAATTTGCCGGTTGTTAACGAACATGAAAAGTATCAACGGTATTTCTGAAAAGTTTACAAACCTGGGCCAATAAACACATCAATATTGTCGTTGTAATAAACATCTGCTGCAATGGCACCAAATCCATTTTCTGAACATCTCAAACCAGCATCCATGTAGATATAATTCACATTGAATACCTCTGAATACAGAGCTTTAATATTTTCTATTGCAATGTCAACTGCAGGACCACTCTTTCTATATTCATAAGGTAGAGTTCCTCCGTTCACCATAATCGTACATATTGTAATATTCCTTCCATGTACAGAACACAAATATAAAACAATGTGCACCAATACATAAACAATCATATTAATATAAAATTATTGAGTTAACAAACTATTTTTCTTTCGCTTTTGTAAAAGGAGTAATATTTGAAATGACTGTAAAATTTCGTATGTTGATAATATCTTCATTTCAGTTGGATGATAATTTTCAGGTAAATCAATAACATATCATATAAAACTGATTTTACGTAAAACTGCTGACGGCTATTAATTTAAGATCGAATATAATCATGCCTTGATTAATAACTTCATGTACCGTTCCCCAGAGTAAGCTTCCCTTAAAAACATTGAACTTCAAATGTACACAAGTTGTAAATTAAATTGATGGATCTTGAAGGTGCCTTGCATTTTTTGCGTCATATGTGGTTTTGGTTCTGTTTGCGAAAGCCATAACTGTTTTTCGGCATAAATGTTTTAATTGCCGATTGTATTTTTCAAATGAAAGCCCATTTTTTCATCACTATTTTTTTAGCGTTATTGTTATCTCTCCGATTTCTAATATATTATACCTTCTGGAGTTTTAGTGATCAAACAGAAAAGGTACTTCCACTGGCACACAAGAAATTAAATGCAAAAAAAAAACGATTTATGATGATATGGAAAACAATAAAATATTACACGATATAAACTTCAATATTCCTTTATTTACTTCTTTAACTGTATTGTTTTGATATTTCTCGGACTATCCAAACTTTAAAAGTCTTTCAAATCTTTTCGAACCAATCACATTTTGTTAGCATAACAATTATCGTCAGAATCTTAATATAAGGATTAAACAATAGACAATATATTTTTTTATTGACACATGATTGTGGAAATTCTTTGATCAAGGGATAGCTAGCTTATCTTGTTCACCATATAATATCAGGATTTCGAATCAGATAATTGACAAGTTATAGATGGAATAAAAAAAAAAGACGTGTTTGTTATGCCAACTAAAGCAATCATCGGAACACAGATATACCATCATTGTGTCCTAAAACATAGACGTGTGTCCTCAAACTAGAGCCATGTCAAGCCCTAAGTCACCACAAATATAACAAATTCAAAAGTGATTTCGAAATATCTGCCATCGATACTTAATTTCAGATTATTCAGAAAACTCAGATATCGAAAAGCATTGACAGCGTTAATGTTTGTCGGTACAGAAACCATGTAAACTGTGTCAATAAGAATAATGGCAGATAAACTTCGTTTAAATGAATTTCTTACAATAGCCCTTTATTATCGTTATAAAATAAGATCCAGAATAGTGTTCAAAGTAAATTTTTAATACACAAAACTTATGTGAAAAGGAATGACATATTTTGAAACGGTACAAATTAATCACATATATGACTAAAAGAACCCGATGGTAAACAGCAAACTACATTCAACGTTATTTCATATTCATGTGAAGGGTGAACTATACGTTCGTTTTTTAAAGGCAACGACTGATTATCCCTTTCTTCATATTTGTCCTGTTCGGTTAAATACTGTAAATCAGTAACGATATGATTCTTAATTCGTAGGATCAGCATAAATACTGTTGAATATTTTATAAACATTTAGGATATTCTATGCAGTAAATTTATATCCTGTAATGGTAATTTTAAGGAAAAACTTGATCACTTAACAACGATAAATAATGAAATTTCTTCATCAATACAAGATTAATCCAAATAAAACAATTGACAATTTATAATATGCAAACAAATCTCTAATGACTTATGGATCAAATAAGCATCGATAGCAGCTTTTGTCGGATGGACAACAACTGTCGTATTCCTGACTTGAAACATGCGTTGTCTTATTAAGAAAATGAAGGTTAAATTGGTTGAAAAGCTCGTTTAACTTTCGCCTGTACGACAGTTGCATACACTGACATTTTGTTGACAACGATTTGTGATCAAAACAAACAGACAAGTAAATAAGAAGAGAACTAAAAGATTGGAATCAAATTAATTACAAAATAACTGTGAATAATTAGTAAAAAGGTTAATACTGCTTTTGACCTCAGTACTCTTGTTTTTTGTGTTTAATTCTAGCCTCTAACAACTTTATTCTAGATCCATTGAGTAATATCATTTGTTACAAAAATGCATATCTGGCGTAATGAGTTATACTCATATGTATTTGATCTATTTATATAGCGAACATTTTGACTATTGAAATTTATTCGTTTCCATCTCTCACTATGTTTGCCTATGTTCAATTACAGCGTTATCAAAATAGTTATCAAAGGTACCAAGATTATAATTTCATACGCCAGACGCGCGTTTCGTCTACACAAGACTCATTAGTGACGCTCTAATCAAAACAGTTAAAAAGCCAAACAAGTACAAAGTTGAAGAGCATTGAAGACCCAAAATTCAAAATAAGTTGTACCTAATACGGCTAAGGTAATTTTCCTGGTACTTTGTCTATACTATATAACAATCATTCACAAGACTATTTACAAAATTAGAATAAACTTATAACTGCTTAAACTTGAACCAAATCATAATTAATAATGTCTGAAAATTAAAATGCCATTTGAACATGAAAAAAATGGTATGTAAATTAGAAGGCAAGGATTGAAATGCTACATGAAAGAAAAACATTTGCATAACAGTGTTTTTCACCAATAGTGAAACCAATGTGATTTATTCAAATTTAAAAGGCTACCAGACACACAAATCAATGCGTGTGTTTATAGATAGATTGTTATACGATGATGACTGATGTACCCATATTTTGACTATTTTATCAATTATGTCTGTTAAGTTAACGCATCAATGTAAATATAACGGAATTTGATGAGACTGGCATCATAGTGAGAGGTTTAGCGCTATAAAACCAGGTTTAATCCATCATTTTCTACATTTGAAAATGCCTGTACCAAGTCAAGAATATGACAGTTCTTGTACATTCGTTTTTGATGCGTTTTGTTATTTGATTTTGCCATGTGATTATGGACTTTCTGATTTGATTTTCCTCTAAGTTCAGTATTTTTGTGACTTTTCTTTTTACTAAATGTGATTTATGTAACGAGACGATTTGAAAACTGTAAAATTCGTGTTGACCTGTATTTTATGTACTGTTGCTCGGTTTTCTCATTTAGATAATTTATTCCATATCAAAACCTTCCAACCTCTAACTCACATTAACGTAAGCAATTATTTTTAACTAACCAGAAAAAGATTTTTGTACCTACAGAATAGAACTAATTATTGAAACAAAATCTTTTAACGATTGATT
This sequence comes from Mytilus trossulus, assembly GCF_036588685.1. Classification (NCBI taxonomy): domain Eukaryota; kingdom Metazoa; phylum Mollusca; class Bivalvia; order Mytilida; family Mytilidae; genus Mytilus; species Mytilus trossulus. The sequence continues at coordinate 85,862,478 of NC_086375.1, read as the reverse complement.
TACAATTATGCACATAATAAATTCTGTTTTGCATTCAATTAAGTCCAATTTTATCATCACCCATGTGCTCAAAGAGGCCGAAACTCATTACAACTGCTAACCGTCACAGGTATGTCACTTTTCATGAGTGTACTGTTCATTGTTTGAGCTGACATCACTGAGGATCCACATATTTGCTTACCGTTAATGCAAAATAGACTTTTGTTACAAAAATGCTACAAAGCCATACATTAAAAAAAACTCTTGACATTAAATCAGGGATTACTCCCTATTGTGTAACCACCTAGCAGATAAGCACCAAGTTTCTATTTCAAGTATCAGCTCCACTGTCCGTTTCTAAGTTGATAGTTCATCCTAAAGGTCCAATATCCAGCGACATTCACATAATCTAGTTTTAAAAATACCTCTCATTCAATTTGAAGTAACAATGTCATGGAAGAAATCTTTCTTATTGTATTGAGGAAAGCAACAACCGGGTTATTTGAAGCCAAATGTAAAAATAAATCTTCAATAGGGTAAATGTGTGTAAAATTTTAAAAGGCTTCAGTTAATAGTGACTGTCGAAAAACGTTGTTCACAAGGAAAATGTATCTGGAAACTTACTGGAAGGTATCAACATTTTTGGTGGAGGAGTTCATATGAATAGAGCTACATGTTGTGTTGAAGTTCCAGAAAAAAAATGTGTAGGTCTGAAAATATTTTGAAATTAAAATATTATTGACTCGCACTACGTGTTGCATAATCTCAATATTTTCCATCTGATTTTTCAAATAAGGAAACTATTAACATACGACATAGGACAACTGCTGACAAAAATCATTGCTTAGAGCATGCACACAAACATCGGATATATACACACTAGTAGTTATATGATTCAGGCAAATTAAAATCTTAATTTATAAATTGATCAGAAATATGGTAATTAGTGCATAATATCAAAATATCCGTAATATACTTGATGAAAAGTTAATCATCTAAATGCAAATTTACCTTAAAGGTTATCAGATTATTAATTTTACAATAACGTAAATTATTACTAAGGTAATGGGTAAAGGGATGTCTACGAAACTTGAATACGGGATTATATTACAGAATTCTGTAAAAGAAATAGGCACAACATTAATAAAGATACTTACTTCTGGAAAACAAATTAAAAAGAAAAAGAAATGCATGGTACCTTTTCTTTCTTTCTCAAAGATAAAATCAATATCTTAAAAAGAAAACTTATTAATTAATGTGAATAAAAACCAGGGCAAAATATGATCCAGAATTAAATGATGAAGAGGTGAAGTTTTTACCAGCATTTTATGAACAATCAATTCATGACTTCAAGGTTATTGTGAAACTTAATATTTTACAGGTTGCATACAGATGTAGATACTAAAAAAATCAAAAGATCTTTTAGAGTTCATACACTCTACGAATTTTTCATCTTTTTATATCATTATAACATATGATTTATTTATGCTTTACACAAATCTAACCCATTCATAACTAAAATAAGAATTGAAAGTGTTGGTGCTGCTTTGTTAATAAAAAAGATAATGGCCAACGTAGATTCCGGTTTCTCTAATTTTTGTGCTATTTTCACATTTTCTGACCGGTGTGAGAAAAAAAATTCTCCCCACTGGTGAAAAATTTGTTCTCGGCAAATGATTAGTCCAAATTTAATTATGACGTCTAAATGATTTGTTTTCTTCTGAATTTTCCTATTGTGACGTCATGAAAAAGGCGACAATGCATGATGACGTCGCATATAAAGAACACACGTTTCTGAAAATGTTTGAAAAAGAAGAAAAAATCATTAGAAAAACAGATTCTGACACTATAACTCGTGTATTACGATATTTCTCCAGTTTCGACAGTTAAATTTAAGTTATTTAAAGAGCTATGCTCGAGTGGAGAAATATCGTAATACACTTGTTACAGTGTAGGAATCTATATATCTTATCTTAGGGATTGATTAATCCACTTTATGAAAATATCCCACTGGTTGATTCAAAAAGTTCTCTAACATTACCAAGATGCTATAACCAACACGAGTGCATATGGATAACAGGATCTCATTATCCCTACAGGGCACCTGAGATTTTACCAAATTATTTTGGTAGAATCGGTGTTGCTAGGTCTTTATTAGTCTGTGTTGTGTTTGGTGTACTGTTGTTTATCTGGGTTATTTTAGCCATGGCGTAGTCAGTTTATTTTTGACTGGTGACTTTGAAGACCTTTTGCCTCTCTTTATATACCACAATATCCATACTATTCATAGACAATCACTTCAGACATTTCTGGGTCACGGGATAACTATGAATATGTTAACCACGTCCAGTCATCTATCAACGATTGAGACATTACCGAATTCGCATTGATATCGAATATGTTCTTGCATCATCAAAAACGACGGATAACAAATCGGAAGCAGGTTATACGGTACTCCCGAAGCACTCCGTGTTTGCTGGGATTCATGTTGCTCAAAAGTTAATTTACCACGGTATGTCTTGTAAAAGTGAAATAACAAAAATACCGAACGCCAAGGAAAATTCAAAACGGAAAGTCCCTTTTCCAATTACAAAATTAAAAGGTCAAACACGTCAAACGAGTGGAAAACAACTGTCATATTACTGATTTGGTACGGGCATTTACTTATGTAGGACATGATGGATTAAACCTATAAGTGTAAAGAGAATTTTAACTTTCTTTTGACTTGCATGACAGTTGCCTAGATATAATTATATTGAACAAATGTGTATGAAAAACACAAACAGACATAATAGGTAAACATGTCAAAAATTGAACAGCTGTTATTTTGCATTTTCCGTTTTCGTTTTTCCCATTGAGTCATAAATCAAATTATAATGCAATTTTTTTTTATTGACAGAATAACCCATCCTACTTATAACAGTAATCATAATGAATGCCTTTTCAGTCCTCTGTATAACATTGAGGCAAAATGTTGGTATATGTTTGAAATATAAATATACTTATTAGTCAGAGTGAAACAAAATAAGCACAAAATATATATGACTGATATGCTGTGAATGAACATTAATCGACGTAGATGGTTTTGTCACGTCTGTATAGAGAAAATAATGATATACGATGTCTATCCTTAAATGGTCCCAGCATTGATCAACATCTCAAACACAAACGCCATTACAAAAGATAAAATGACATAGAAAACACAAATCTTTTATTTGAGAGAAAGGAAAGGATAAATAGAATAATGAATGTTTGATATTCATATTCCGGTTAAAGATTAATACATAATCCTATGCTGTATGGTGCAAGATGCTTATTCTTTTGTATCCTGTACCAAGTCAGGAATATGGCAGTTGTTATCCATTCGTTTGATGTGATTGAACTTTTGATTTTGCCATTTGATTGGGGAGTTTCCTTTTTGAATTTTCCTTGGAGTCCGGTATTTTTGTGATTTTACTTTTAAATCAACTTTACACATTCATATATTATCGATACATAAATCCATAAAATGTATAATGGGAAATAATGAATGCAAATGTATAACTAACTAATTAAATCTACTTCTATAAATAAACATATTACAGCTGTAGATTTTAAATCAGCTACCACCTTCTCACAGTTGACGATAGAACTACCACACTTCGTCGTTGATCATCGTATTTCAGTGTCCCAGTCCTATGTATGTGTATATTTATTTGGCATTTTTAACTTTTTTGGATTCGAGCAACACTAATGAGTCTTTCGTAGACGAAACGCGCGTCTGGCGTAAATACAAAATTTAATCCTGGTATCTATAATTATTTATTCAATCGAAAATTCAAACAAATAACTTTATGCACGCACCCTCCTGTTAAAGCTGTAGTGATATAACATTTAAAATAATTTATAAAAGATCGGAAATCTATGCAGTGCTTTAAATGTTGATTTACCCCCGAAAAAGATCGGCTTATATCCCTAGCCTTCAAATATGCGGCTTTGGACGTTCCGAATGAAGACCACTCCATAAAAGTTAATCCGTCGCATAAAATGTATATATAGTGTTGTTCTCATTTGTATTCTGCATCCATGTTTTAAAGTGCTAAAAAGTGTCGAAATGCACATCTGGTGCAGAATAAAAATGGTACCGTAAATGTTATTACAGACAAAAATGATTTGACATTTGTTTGGTTTTAGATCATCATAACTATTTTCGGCACAAAACTTTGGTGCCTTTCATACCTTTTGATATTTATTTCTTTTTCTAAAGACTTTGAATTATGCACGACCCTTTTACGTATGCTTAATTACAGTATATCCCCATTCTTATCAATAGTATTTATGAATATGTCTATTCACTGATGCGTCAATGGTGTCAATTCAGTACTGCTTGATGCATTATACTTGGTTATTTATTTGTAAGTTTTAAATATCATTTGGTACAATTTAGAAATAGCAGGTATCAAACATGTATATTTTAGGACCATTTATAGCTGGCTATGCGATATGGGGTTTGCTCATCTTTGAAGGCCGCACGGTGACCTATTATAGTTGTTAATTTCTGTGTCATTTTGTCTCTTGTGGTTAGATGTTTCATTGGCAATCATACCACACTTTTTTTTTCCTTTTATAAAAAGGATAGAGTAAAAATTAATAGGCAGAATATTGATTACGATTCATAGCCCCCCCCCCCCCCCCCTTTCCCCTTTTCACCTCCAAAAAAAAACACATATCAAATAGTAGCTCCCTTACTCGATCTTGAAACATTTAAATGAAACAGATTTCAACTACCTATACACTCTATTCCAGGTCATACATTGGACAACTAAGCTTTTCTAATTTTAAGAAGAAATTATCTTCGATAAAACATAAAATACAAAACTTTATTTATAATTCAGCCTTAATAAATTTGTACTTCTTTTCTGAAATATTTTCTTTTTTTATATTTAATTATGTATTTTCTCCTGGAGCTGCTTCATGTAGGAAATTAATCTTATCTGGCTTCTATCTTTTGCTTTGAAAACGAAAGTAATCTCTTAAGTCTTACTTTTCTAATTTTCAGTTCTGACACAATTGAAAAAAAATCAATATAAAAGTGATTAAAAATATACAAAAAAAAAACTGACGATTTAACCGTATGATTTAGCTAATGAAATCATAGATCTGATAAAAAAGAAGGATAAAATTCTCAGGTTACAGGTACATTGAAATTCCGTTATATATCTAAATTTGCGAGGCATTTTAAAAATTTTGCCCCATCATACTATAAAAGCTAAAAATATAATGATTTTCGTAAATAATTAAATATCATTCTAACCTTTATTGTTATTTTGTAGATAGCTAATGAAAACTTAGTACAAACAAGATAGCTTCACTATGAAATTTATACTTATATCGTTTATATATAATATTTTCCCTTCATTACATAATTGGTTATCAATGATAGCACATGGTACATTTCCGCTTATCCCATATATATTAAATGCTGTCATCGCCTTGTATCTTTGTTTTTGATGGCGATGTATAATTCTTGTTTTGTAAGACAACGAGTAAGTTTGAACTCAATCATATTCCTCTAATTCTACAACGTTTGTAATATTGCTGGTACTTGGTGATATTGTTTTGTTTGATCTGATGACTTGTTCATTACTAACGATACTGCATTGTTCATTGCGTTCGGAAGAGCTAACTTGGTGGTCCGTATTTGATTTGCTGTTTTTAGTGTTTTTTCCAGTTGCGTCATTACGAATCCAGTCATCCTGTTCAATATCTGTGTATACAGTTACTGCACTGCTACATGAATGCTGGCAAACTGGTTTAGCTTCAGTTGTACCCATGTCTAGCTGTCTCTGAAATATTAAAGGACAATATAATATCATCTTGTTTTCTATATTACAAACCTATCAACCTGAGACACCAATATAATCCACAGAAATCTGAGCAAGTGATTATCATATACACAGTACTACACACTACAATGGCGGTATATTTTCGGATGAGGTTGATAAAGTTTGACAAACAATAATTGTTATTAAATGATTTTAAAATACAATGTAAAAAGCTAGAACATATATTCCCTTCCTTTCTTCCTTTGAAACGTCTGTATAAGCTCAAGTTAGAATGCAAATACCTTCTGTTATCAAGTAATCATTGGAGTTCCTTTCCAAATTTTTCAAGGATCATATGCTAAACTGATATGGGTCTATTATCTGTATCATCACTGAAGTAAATTATTACTATTACAGGACTATCATGGACGAAAAGACTCCAATTAAAGATGGCTGATCGTTTTCGGGTATCACCCTCCACTAAACTTAAATAAATAACCATTGGTCACAGAAAACTTATTGTTGCAGATCTATAGCAAATATCTTTTATGTTAATATTTTGAATTAAACTTCTATTGATATAAAAGATTTTTAAATATTAAATGTGAAAATAATTAATTTCTCAAATGCTTGTTTTGTCAGTAAAAATCCGGGTGTTCCCCGTTATAATGCTCTAGTGGCTGTTAACGGAACTGTTTAGATTTTTAGTTAAAATAATCATTTTAGCAATAATGAACTTACCTGGTTATCAATTTATATATATATATTATACCGTATTTGTACATTGTCGGAAAGAAATATTTGTATGACCTTTAGAAACGGGGCGAAAAGCATGCTCGTTGAGCTTTTCTCCTGTTTTAAGTTATTCAACTGCGTATGAACACATTGAGACTCTAGCTAGAAAGATGTGCTATGAGATGCAAATGCCGCACACAAAAAGGATAAGAGATTCATCACAACTTCAGTATATGTATACATTTTAAGTGATAAAATAGTTCCTTTTTTTGCCATTTGACTATTTTATGATAACTGAAGATTATATATTAAGTACATTAAAGTATAATGACAATATCTATAAAATTAGGTAGTTTTGAATTGGAAAGGAAAACTTTTATTTATTTTTTTTATTGCTGGATTGTTCTAAACCTGAACCAATTTACATAACACCCTTTTGAATAATGTTTCATCAAGACTTCTGTTGTAAGAATAGCACCTTGAACTAACCAATATAATTTGAAATCAAAACTGATTTAAATACTGGCATGACATTACAGATGTTGTGTTATTAAAATTTGCTGTTACAATTTTTTTTTTTAAATTATCTAAAATTAAGGAATGTGTCTCCCTCATGCAAAGATCTGGTTCTTTGCCTGATTTTTTTTTTATACTTTTTTTGTCATATTTGGTTTATAGCTCTTCATATTTTTAATAAGCTTTGGATTTTCAAATATTTGCCCTCGAGCATCACTGGAGAGACATTAATTGTTGGAATACGAATCTGGCACCGGAAAATTAGTACCATCTACATAATAAAACTTAAATTTCAAATTTTACTTATATATATATATTCACTTCCTACCTAACTCTTCAATACACCTCAGCACATTATGATTATTTAATTTTACGGGTTAAAACTGTAATGACTATCCTATGAATTAAAAATGACATTGTCTTAAATTTACATATTCCCTTTTGTTTTGAGGTGTATATTATAGTTGCTACAATTATACCCTACAGGTAGTGCTTCACGATTAATGTAGGAACATACAAGAAACTGAACTGAACATAGAACCCCAAAATGAACGGCAACATAAAAAGAAATACTCACATTACTGTTTGATCACTATAGAATCAGAGTAACAGGAGTTATCATTTGTACAAGTATTAATAAATATTTGAGTACATGTTATTTGGAAAATCTGATTGCAGGATAACGTATTTTCTCGGTTACAATTGGTAGTACTATGATGTTGCTAAGGTTAATATATTGGCTAGACTCAGATGAATAATGTGTAACATTATCTGAACAGGAGAACATATCAAATTTATACGGAATTTGTATAAAGTTCTTACCTTGGTGTTCAGATAATTTTAGTATCCTGTGTAGTCATTTGTTTTAAACTCCAAGTAAAAATTGTATATATGAACCTATGTCCAGGATTATCATTTATTATAACCTCTACGAACTGGTATATAGATGTTTTGTGTTTGTCTGGTGAAAGAATGTATATAAGTTGTTGTTGTTTGTCATTCACCACCAGTCAGATTAAGAAGATTAAGGATTACTTCTTTAAACCTCTATTGAAACACGGCCGTTCATTAGGTTCATTTTTATTAATTTTATAATCCGTCTTTCAAAGGCTTATCAGAGTGGACTATACGTTGACATTATAATTACAGGTGTTACACAATCACTCTAGTTTTTAACGTTAGTAAGAATATTAGGGGGTCGTGTATTCATATAACAGAAAAATACTTTCAAGCTCATGCCTCCAAAGTGGCGTTTCCGGATGTTCTTCATTCGGACCGCTTTTACCTCAACATATGAAAGCCATGAATGCGTAAATACGCTGCCACGTTATTAGAATCTATATGACCTAAACAGAAAAACCAATTTTTAGCTATGTTCAACTTTATCTGAGGTATAAACAACCTTGTATTTTATATTTTTTTTTTTATTTATCAACGGAAAATTGCAAATACGGATATAATATATAACATGTCAGAACACTGATATATACACAATGACTACTGAGCTAATGAAATACTCCATTAGAAACAATATATCGATAAAGTGTTTTATGTACAATGATATACCCTACATGGATGGAAAACAGTAGGTAATTTGTTCTTTTTAAATAAAATGTATACGCGTATCAAAATACGGAGATGCGGTATGATTGCTAATGAGACAACTTTAACTTTCCACCATGTTTTGTCACATGATTTTGTAGAACTGAGCATGCCCAATTTTACGATTGTCTGTTGAACTGGACATGCATTGATTTACAATTTGCATATGATCTGTACGTTATGCACAATTATCCAGGAAATTGTACAAATGAGCAGTTCATATATATGCATGTAAAACAATGAAGCCTAGATCATCAAACAATTGTAAAACTGTGCATGCTGATGCACGTTAAGGCATGCAACCAGGTCCATCATACAATTGTAAAGCTGTGCATTCGTTTATAATTATGGAATGCACAGTTTTACCTAAGTTAGTTGAAATTGGCGTGCATTGTTTTACAATTTTCATATGATCTGTACATCATGCACAATGCCCAAGAAATTTTACAAGTAAGCAGTTCATACATGCATATAAAACAATGAAGTCTAGATCATCAAACAATTGTTAAATTGTGCATTCGTTTATTATTATGGAAAGCGTAGTTTGTTGAACTGGGCATGCCATCCAAATAAAACTCTGTCAAAATGGTTCAACATTATGATCAGTATGTGAGAATATCCAGTTTTAAAAGTACATAGTTATTACAAAACAACAAAAGGCAGATTGCTTCTCGACATTTCAATGACATAACAAATGTAAACAAACATGATTTTTTCACAAATTCGACTAGAAAACCTACTTTAATACGAATAAGAGCATTCTATTTGAGTTAATCAAATGGTTCTTATAGTTATTTTGTATAAACATAATCTGAAACTTGGTAAATAAAGAACTATTTACACAAAAATGGATTTTTTGGATCGTGAAAGATCATGTACCATATTTTTGAAGATCGTGAAAAGGATCGTGAAAAATCTGATGCTACGAAGGCGTTCAAATTGTTCTTCAATTATATCATAGTTAATATTTGTTATTAGTATTGAGAAAAGCTATATAGGTCAACATCCTCAATAGGTTTAAGCTTTTAAAAGTATAAATATTTTCAGAAAATGAAATGTAAAATAGTTGGATGATTGTAGGATGAAGCTTTTTATTGTCATGTGAAGTATACTCACTTATTACGAGTTATAGGATACCCGCATTTGGTATATTGGATCCTATAAACTACATGTTCGTCATGACAGGATTCACCTGACCCCGAATGTGCCTTATTTCATGGATGAAGATTCATTTTTGTGGTCAAGTCCGTATCGCAGATTTGTTAAGCTTTAGGATAAGTATCTGTTGTTATGATTGTGAGGTGTACATTTTCGACTTTTGCAAGGTTTCAACTGACATTGAACCCATTGTCATGCATCATTCGTCAATGCTCGTTTTATGTTGTCTAGCCTTTGGATATGTACCTGTATTCTATAGCGCCATGGTATTTCGTGTAAGGTGTACATGTCTGTTTGCATGTTTCATAAATGACCATAATGACGTCAATTGTATTTGATATATTGAATGATAGTAAGATGTCTATGTCTGGCTGTCGGTCAGGTTTCATATACTTTTGACCTTATGTTTAGAATTAATTGGCCAGCATAACTTTTATATTTGTCAGTTTCTAAGGCACTGTAAGGATCGGAACACAATTATTTGGTCCACGGGATATTTGTAGAGATCTGTATGTCATGGTTCATCTGACCTTGCACTCTTTTTATTAACCATTGACAATCATAATTTAAAGTCTGGCACAGTGGTATAACTGTTCAACATAAGAACGAACTATAAAAATCAATTGAAAAGGCTTAATTCATCAGATGGACAAAAATACATTAAGCGCATTAAGCACATTTGACACTTCTAGTAAAACCCTTGATATTATAGACGTTCCATAAAATTAACTATCATAAGTAAAGCAGACGAGACATTACAGCATTTGCGATCTAGTATTCTATAGTCTATAGTATATAGTTAAATCAATCCACATCTGCGTTGTATATACATAACTTAAGAAAGTACTGTTGCTCAAAATGTTGGTTATCGTTCAACCTCAAATTACTCATGAAAGATGCTGTTTTTACGGGGCGCCGAATGGGACTCTTGTGGTTTTGTACAAAATTCAATTCTGTCATAACAAAATCATTTTTGTCTTACAAAACTATGTGCTACTGACTTGTTTTGTGAGAACTTCAATTTTGTGTAGACAAAATTCATTTGTGTAGACAAAATTCATTTTTGTCATGACAAAATTCATTTTTGTAGACAAAATTCATATTTGTCATGACGAAAGTCAATTTTGTCTAAAAGGTATGCAAATATAAACATATTTGCATACAACATTGACTTTTGTTACCTGATATGGAAATTAAATCACAAAAGTCAATTTTGTGAGACAAAATTGACTTTTGTGAAACAAAATTAACTTTTGTGAAACAAAATTAACTTTTGTGAAACAAAATTGACTTTTGTGAGACTAAATTGACTTTTGTGAGACAAAATTGACTTTTGTGAGACAAAATTGACTTTTGTGAGACAAAATTGACTTTTGTGAGACAAAATTCAATTTTGTCATTTTTGTTGAGACAAAATTCAATTTTGTCATTTCTGTTGAGACAAAAGTCAATTTTGTTAATTTTGTTGAGACAAAATTCAATTTTGTAAATTTTGTTGAGACAAAAGTCAATTTTGTTAATTTTGTTGAGACAAAAGTCAATTTTGTCAATTTTGTTGAGACAAAAGTCAATTTTGTCAATTTTGTTGAGAAAAAAGTCAATTGTGTCAATTTTGTTGAGACAAAATTCAATTTTGTGACGACAAAATTCATTTTTGTGATGACAAAATTCAATTTTGTAACAACAAAATTGACTTTTATGAGACAAAATTGACTTTCGTGAGACAAAAATCAATTTTGTTGAGACAAAATTCAATTTTGTTAATTTTGTTGACACAAAATTCAATTTTGTTAATTTTGTTGAGACAAAATTCAATTTTGTCAATTCTGTTGAGACAAAATTCAATTTTGTTAATTTTGTTGAGACAAAATTCAATTTTGTCAATTTCGTTGAGACAAAATTCAATTTTGTTGAGACAAAAGTCAATTTTGTCAATTTTGTCTCACAAAAGTCAATTTTGTGTAACAAAAGTCAATTTTGTGTAACAAAAGTCAATTTTGTGTAACAAAAGTCAATTTTGTGTAACAAAAGTCAATTTTGTGTAACAAAAGTAATTTTTGTGTAACAAAAGTCAATTTTGTGTAACAAAAGTCGATTTTGTTCGCAAATTAGTTCACAGAAACCAAACTAAACTAATTTAAATACAAAATTGACTTTTGTCGCTCAATTTTCAAATTAGGTAACAAAAGTCAAGTCTGTGTAACAAAAATGAATTTTGTCATGACAAAAGTGACTTTTGTCCGCTGATAGATAATTTTGTATGACAAAATTTCAAATTTGTAGTATGATACAAATTTTGTTAATCTGAACTCATTTTTGTTGAACAAAAGTCACTTTTGTCCGTACAAAATTGAATTTTGAGTACAAAACCACAAGAGTCCCATTCGGCGCCCCGTAGTACAAAGGTGTAGATTAAAAATTACACCACTCCAGGTGCTTTTGTTTTCCACGTAATTAATATTGCCAATAATTAAGAAGTTCCGTGTCGAGTCCGATAACGATACCAATAGTATATTCACCTGTTACCTAATACCTTATCTGTACGTTCCGCATCTGACAGGCGCACCACCAAATGGTGTATTCAGGATTAATATGCTATTAATATTAAAACACGGGTCATAATCACAGGATTGACACTACTAAATTGTCAAATTGTTACCTTTTGTAGTATTTTAATCAGTAAGACTTTCTAAGATAACAATACGAATACTAACAATCTGGACTAAAAATAAGGTACAGTTTTCAATTTGTTAGCGGGCATGACATAAAACAGCGGAACTTTATTTATAACTAATATAGGACAATGCTGTTGATTAAAAAATACTCCATTCCAGGACCTTTTGTTTTCCAAATAATTAATATTACCAATAATTGAAAAATCCAGTTCGACGGGTTCAAACAGAAAGATTTGAAAGCAGAGAAAACTGTGTATCTTATAATCGGCATGACTTTATCAGATGTCAATACTAATATTAAAATAAGGCTTGTGCATAGTTATATACTTTAATGCAGTCACGGTCCCCCCGATATCACGAATGTGTTCTAGTATAATATATAACTGAAGCCCACCTCCAGGTGCTTAATAAAATTAACGGTACCAATTTTCTTGCACCAGATGCGCATTTCGACAATACATATCACTGTTGGCCTTTGACTGTTTTTCTGCTCCTTAGCTGTTTTCTCTTTGACACATTCCCATTAAAACCATTAAAACATTCTCGATTCTATGAATACATATATATGAATGAATAAATAATTTATTAAAGTGCAACCTGAATTGCCATTATATAATACATATGATATGAACATTGTTATTTTCAGCCAGCCTTATAGGCTTTCGAAGCACTGTCATTTTAAAACATTAGTATACATGTATAGCTACATTTGATTTGATAAAACATATTAAGTTTTACAGTTTTTAAGTCTTGTAGTTTTGTTAAAGTAAAAATGTTTATATAACATCTTGTCTCATCCTATAACAGTCTATGATAAAGTTTGCCACTGTTTTTGGGTTGCTGGTGAACAGTTCTTTTCGTGTTTCTTCTGGGGAGTCAAAGTTAACTGAGGCGAGTTCTTGTCTGAATTCGTTCCTTCTCACAGAGTAACGGTTACAAAAAAACAAAAAATGGATTTCATCTTCAGTCATATTGGAGTTGCACACTTTACAGATTCTCCAGTCGGCCGGAATATTTCGATATCGACCTCGTTCGACTTCTAAAGGTAGTGTACCGCATCGAATTCTAGCTATACTCGATCGTTGTTTTCTGGACAAGAACTTGTTAACATACGGTTCAGTCCAAAATTCTGTCTTAAGTAACTTGTATGTTCTTAGTTTTGGCATGTTCTGAACATTAATATATATATGCTTATATCATTATATGTTTAAATAAAAATCTTTTTTGCAGTTACCGTATAAGAAGTTTTAAAAGTATGCACTTAAATTAAAGCCATGCATAATCATGCAAGAAGTTTTAAAACTATGCACTTGAATTTAAGCCACGAATAATCATGCAAGCAGTTGTAAAACTGTGCACTTGAATTAAAGCCATGCATATGCATGCAAGGAGATGTAAAACTGTGCACTTGAATTTCAATAATTTTACCGTGTTTGCTAAAATTAATCTTGTAATACTATGCATGCAGCATTTTTCTAATAGTGCTCGGAACTTATAAAACTGGCTGAATTGTGTATGCACGATTATTCTGATCCTTGTCTTTTTTGGAATGCATAGTTCTACAATTATCCATACCCGTAGCCAGGAGGAACCCCCCTTGAAAACAAATAAGCACTGTTAAAGTCAATGTTCTGTTGGAATTGTGTCTGTTAAAGTCGAGTATGTGAGTCCAACGAACCCCCCCCCCCCTTCCCCCTCCCCATTGGAAATTCCTGGCTACGGGCCTGTTATCTGTACCCATTCATACCTGGAGGCAATGAGTTGTTACAATATATCATCATCGAAGTATCATTATAATGCTTAACTCTGTCTTTGCTCATTGGTTCAACTTTTACTATAGATTTAGTCCTTTTAAATATAAATGCAATTGTTCAGTTCTTACTTTTGTTATTATTAAAACTATGTACGCAGAGACTTTCGAATAAAACAAACACTTTGTATTTTGTGGTATTGCTATAAAGGTATTAACATTTAAGGTCCTACATCTATATTTTGATGGCTTTACCTATATTTTGGCGTTGCGCAAGATCATGGTTATCTTTGACTTTTCATACTTGTCTTTACGCTAACCCACTGGATGTGTACGTTCTAATTGATACTTATAATCTTGGATACATGTCATAGTTTGTTCTGAGGAGAAAGTAAGACGCCCGTTTAACACAACTAAATTATATATGACTGTGCATATTATAGCAATAGTTTTTACGAGTGAATTCTTTTTAAAAATAGTATTCACAGATATAGAAAAATCCTACAACTTATTTAGTCACTTTCAAAATAGGCGCAAATGCCAAACGCCCATTTTTTTCAAACCAGAGAAAGCATACACATAACGTCACATGCTATTTTTTTTTTATCGATCGCATGACCTTTTACTCTGATAATACGTTAATAAATTATGACACCATAGTGAAAATCATCAGATTCTGAAATTTTTAAATTATAAAATTGACCATGGAAATGGGGAATGTGTCAGAGAGAACAGTTAGTCCAAAGTGGAGAGAACAGCAGACGGCCACAAAGTATGTCTTCAATGCAGCGAGAAAGTCGCGCACCTAGAGGCGGTCCTCAACTGGTCCATAAACAAAAATGTGTTCTCTTTGCTCCTTTATTATGTAATAGTGACCTTCTGCTGTTGTTTTTTTATTTGGTCGGGTTGTTGTCTCTTTGACACATTCCCCATTTCCATTCTCAATTTTATCTTATACAGTAAAAATGAACGTAATATTAAACTCTAACACATATACTAAAATCAAAACCATACACAGACCAGAGGCTCCTAGCTTCGGATAGACGCAAATATGCTGCGGGGTTAAACATGTTTAGTGATATCTCAACCCTCCCCTTTACTTCTTGTCAATGTAGAAAAACACAGCAATAAGCAAAGAACAACAATGATTATATAATTGCAAAGAACAAAAAAGAAATTTGAAATATCGAAATTTTCATAATATGTAAGTAGACAGTATATACATGCAGACGTTAATTGCAATTGCGCGCGAACCAAATAAGTACGTATTTAAATAATCACAAAAGATGTGTTACGTGTGAATAGTGATTATAATCGAGATTTTTATATTTATGTCGAAAAATGTATTTAACTTCTTCCCGTTTGACGAGACTATTTAAAAAGATGAATAAGAAAAGAATGTAATAAAGTACAGACATTTAAAACGCATAAGCAGAGGGATATTTCTTTACACGGATGACAGGAACAGATGATAATCAATTCATGTATGAATTGAACTGAATAAGATGACATTTCACGGGTTTATAAATACAGTTCATTCAGTTTTAAAGCTGTGAAGACACATTCAAATGTAAGTACGTACTTATTATATAATTCTTATATTCATATTTCACTAGCATAATGATACATAGAAATTAATACTTGTAAACAGATAAAGGACTTATAATACTGCATGTTTCGACTATTGTGTATAACAGTATGCAACCTAAGCATGTTACAAGACGACAACTTATCAATTTAAATGTATAAGTATAGGCTATTGGATCAGCATACCATATTTTGGTCTAGTTCAGGGGAGATAAATATCCCGCAAACTCTGTGAATTTGGACAATTTTCAAACCCGCCTACCTGCTTCCCTTCGTTCTGGTTTCTCTATTGATGTTGTCATTGATTAAGGTTTATGACTCCTTCTGTAGTAGTGTAAAATACGAAATTTACAAACTGCAATAGAATAAAAACAACAAATATAATGAATAATAGAGATGGGCAATCTTGTAAATATACTATTGGGAAACTTCGTGCAGAGCTTTATTAATTATCATTTATTGTTTAGAACAAGGGGATTTGTGGCATGTAAAACCAAGATTTTTGTAAAAAATCTACAGACTTTAATAGATATTTTTGTTATGAAATTTCAAACATAGATTACTCATTTGTTTTTCTATGGTGTACTAGCGTTTATTATTAACAAAACGTTCTTAAAAACCTTGATTTCCAAAAAGAACTTGTGCTGAGTCACCTAGAGGGTGTACTTAAATTCGTCTAAATTACAGAACACATTTTGCACCAGGAGGTCGTGCATTTATTTTTCTTGAATTATAATCAAATGCCGTTACATTTGTAATTTTTCTTTTACTTCCGTTTTCCAAATACATTTTTGTTAATTATCCAATCTCTAAGAAGTTGAATTACTCTACGTATGGACCTCAAAATCAATTGTTGAATATATATATTTATCGGTATTCCTATTTTATTGTGTTACTCCAGGCTTTCAAAAGATAAAATTTGTCAAAAACAAAACATTTATGAGACACCTTCGAGCTCATTGTCTCCCGTAGTACAGGTTTAGTGAAGAACAAGTTTATTCCAATAACCTTTGTGATTACATTGTCAATAGTATACAAAAAAAAGCAACAAGTGGCCCGAGAACACAGCTATTTGGTAGTCATTTCTTTTAGACAATACATTCAAATTTAAAAAATCGCACCTGCTCTTTCTCAAAAAGACTTTTACAGTGTAGTGTACTACCTGTGAGACAAATAATATCAAAATTATAGAAACTTCTACCAGCTCTAACTAAAAAAATTGACAATTCTGTGTTAAGGGGGTGTAAAATTCAGTTTGACAGCTTCAGACATGCTAAAATTTGACCTTTTAGAACTGGACCAATTTACTTCTTAACATAAAGATTCAGCACCCAAATTGTTTTGACATGTGATACCATCCCCCTACTTAATACTTCATGCATTTAATATCAAGAAATAAATTGGGAAAGTGTATCAAATAAAACATGCAAGTTATACACTGTTTACACTAGGGACTATATAACGAAAAAAGGACGATAACTGTGTCCTTGGACCAAGTCACCCTCTGTCACTACAATGGTAAAACATGAGGTATACATAGAAATATTCGAATAAAAGCTATGTGAAATATTTATAAATTGCGTATTATTCTTTACTGAATTTATTACCGTATTATGTATATTATAGCGAATATCAACATAGAATGGCAATACTTTGTCTACAGAAAAGAGGACCGTATGGAAGATGGATTTGTTTGATATTGGTGGTTCTATTCCTATCACAACTATTTTTTGCTATGCGACCAACAGTTTTAATGTCATATCAGACGGCCATTATGACAGATACCCATAACAGTTTTCTCCAGAGACAAGATGGTTCCAGGTCGCACCTTTACGACAGAGAGGCAACAGATCCAGAACTTATAAACTATGTTCGTAAAAACTTCATTGAACATTCTCAGAATGATCCATACAACTTGACCACTCCATGGAGAGAACATCCAACACGGGAACAGAGTAAACAAATTGATAATTTTTTGCACCAAAAGGTACTGTAAATAATTAAATACTTTACTATGTACTTGGTCGTGATTATTTAGTGAATACTTATATCAGTAAATAAGTAAATGATTGTGATTGCTTGCTCAAGGTATTTCGATCGAAAAATAGGAACAATAGACACAGATAATCATAACATTTTCTAGATGTCCATTTGTTGTGTGTGTTTGAGCATTTGATTTGGCCATTTGATTAGGGACTTTCTATTTTAAAATCTAGGAGTTAGGAATTTTAATTATTTTACTATTTTCAAAGAAAATGTACACCCTACAAAACTGAAACTCCACAGGCTCTTTCTATTATAACCATATTTAACAGTAGGACACGTCTGACAGCTGGTATATATGTTGTTGTTTTGCCTCGTGTGAAACTACCTCAAATATAAACATTAATTGGAAAACTAAGAATGATGAACTGTTAAATAGAAGTCACACTTATTTTCTTATATATATTTTGTTTTACTATAAATCTAAATACATTTACTGAAGCTGTTCCTTTGTTCTTTTGAATTGTTTTACATTTATTTGCACTGTTGTCTTTTATAACTTCCGTCTCTAGTAAATCTCATTGTCAGCTTTAGTTAAAACAAAATGTTTGTTTTTTGCAGACAACAAATATTTGATACAGCTTTCACAATTTAAATACATCTACTTTTCATGGACAATATTTTAGATAATACCTGCATGGGATAGAAGATCCTTACTTATTTCGAAATTTAGGATCATAAGTATACACATGTATATACACTTGAACAGATTGTCCCCAAAAAATACAGATATATTGTACGGCCACCAAACAGTTATTTTTTAACTTGCAGACCAATGGTACATTTATAGATATTGGAGCAAATGACGGGGAACAAGATTCCGTAACTCTATTCTTTGAAAGATGGCGAAACTGGACAGGTTTATTAGTTGAACCTAATCCTTCCAAATATGACACAATTAAACAGAAACACAGACGATCATTAGCAATGAATGCATGTGTAAAGGTATGTTTTTTGTTGTTGTTATAATTTAATACTGTGCTGTACTTTTTTGTTCAAATTTAGAAAACCTTTGGTAGCTTCCAGTTATGAAATGTACAGTATCAGATATATTGTAAGCGATTAAAATTTTTTATATTGCATTGATAAGAGGTCAGTTTTGGTCAAAGATTACTTTTAAGGTTGACTTAAAGATGAATGTGCTTTTAAAATCAGACCTAGGATCAATATTTTTAAATGAAGATGTTTGACATGAATCAAAGATGACCAGCATAGCTACATAGTTAACAAAAAAAAATACATTTAGACGTCTTCAACAACAGACAAATGTCTGCGCAATATGCCAAGCACTAAAGCTTCAAGTCGGATTTCATTTTTTTAAGTCAATTTAAACAAAAAAATAATTCATTGTCTACCAGACTAAAGTAGCAATCAGTACATATCCAACGGATTCAGTGTAAAGACGTCATATACAGTCTGAAAACATAATGTGTAATGCTAAATAAGGCAACAGTATCGACAGGATGATACAATTTTATATAGCAAAATGTATAAACAAAAAGATGTGGTATGATTGCCAATGAGACAACTATCCACAAAAGACCAAAATAACACAGACATTAACAACTATAGGTCATCGTCGGACTTCAACAATTAGCAAAGCCCATACCGCATAGTCAGCTATAAAAGACCCCAAAAAGACCACGTAAAACAATTTAAACGAGAAAACTAACGGCCTTATTTATTAAAAAATGAACGAAAAACAAATAAGACACACATAAACAAACGACAACCACTGAATTACAGGCTCCTGATTTAGTTATGTTTTAATTTTAAATATTTTGATATAAGAAATTATAATAGGTATTCATGAAGCATACATTTAGACTATTGCACACAGTATTCTAAAATTTATTTAGTTATGTTTTAATTTTAAATATTTTGATATAAGAAATTATAATAGGTATTCATGAAGCATACATTTAGACTATTGCACACAGTATTCTAAAATTTATCCAAAGATAATCTCATAGCAACCAAAAATGTACGACAAAGACTTTTGCATAATACAGACAGCAAGTTATAATATGTTTTTCTTTAAATTTCAGACAAATAAAAACGAATCAGAAATGTGGTTTTCAAAAAATAAGAAGATACCTTGTTTTTGGATGGACACTATTTTATATGCTTTAAACAAACATGAAATAGATCTTCTGAATATTGATGTAAGCGGCAAGGAGATGGACATTTTAAGATCGGTAACACATGACAAGTTTTTTATACGGGTAATAACTGTTGAGTTTGCCATAGATATATTGCCTGAATTGCAGAACATATTTGGCTACATGGATAAAAGAGGTTATGTTGCTATTCATCAATATGTTAATCAAGGAATACAAAAAACAGATGTGATGTTTGTGAACAAGCGTGCAATGAATTCCCCAGCATAATTCAAAATGATCAAGTGTTGCGAGTTCTATCGGTTACTTGGAATTTGTGAAATGTTTCTTAACCTTTCACTGACAAGCAAGGATATAGCATATAAACAACGATATACAATCAATATATGAATAGATGCATCTTGTATGTAAAGTCTGCTTTTGATCTTGAATATAAATAACAGGAGATGAAGATCTATACTGTTTTAACACTTATAAGTAATGTGTTAGTCCAAATAATTATGACATCGTCATAGCATTAGTTTAGAATAGCCTTTAAAGATCGTCATATTCATCATAATCATTTGGACATTTTTTGTGAAAATAATTGTGAACTGGTAGAATCCGTACCATATAATTGTATGTATTACAAGATCGCCTGTGATAATATATACGTCACTTTTTGTCGCGTTGTTCCATTCGTGTGACGCGAAGTTTGTGCTGTTGTTAACTAATGGGATATGTCTGTTGTTATTCTCAGAGAACATATTGCAATGTAATATTATTTTATTCATGTATATTTCTCTGTGCTGAGTGTTCTTGCATTTGTTAGTACTGTACTATCACGTAGTGTTGTCATTTTAGTGCTGTTGTTTTTAATAAATATTGTCATAAAAGAGGGAGGTTTGTCTACCCATAAGACCCGGTTTAACCAACTATTTTTCTTTTTAATGTCCTGTTTCAAACAAGGAATATTGCACTTGTTATTAAATAGTCCTTTTGTATGTATGTTGATGTTTGTTTTTGCAATTCAGTGTTTCTGTTGTTTCGTTGTTTTCCAATTTTTAGTTGATATGTTTCCCTCGGTTTTAGTTTGTAACCCGGATTAGTTTTTCTAAATCGATTTATGACTTATGAACAACCGTAAACTCCATATGATGAAGATAAGTCATGTATTTACCAAAATGTTTTAACGTCATACGATGGGTAAAGGGTGTGTTTCTTTTGAGATATGGCGACGCCTTATGATGTTTTTTATACGAATTGAAAGTTACACTGAATTTATTTCGTTTGTTATTGTAGTTTCTTGTTTGAAGTCTTTCAAATGTGTTAATTCTAAGATAAAGATATAGGTAAAAAGCAGTTATCATAACTTCGCTAGTATATTAAATGATGTCGAATTCTATTTGAGTTCCGAGCTTTTATTTTCATGTTCCGAAAACTTATTTTGCCTTAACAAACTATACTGTCTTTTTTGTGTGTGTTTCACTGTTACATATGACGTTGCTCTGTACATTTGCATCCCGTCAATGTGTTTTTATGCTTTTTGTTCTTGTCTCTCATTTTTTGTTAACGAGCTTTGTCTGCCTTTTTATGATACTATATTACATTTTTTTAAATGGGTTAAGTTTATAACGCAATGTTGACTGCTGTACCCAAATTTTTTGATTTTTTTACCTTTTATGTCTGTTCGTTTTTGTTCACATATCATGCCAATACAATGAGTCTATCATATAAGTGATATGTTTAGCTTACTAAAAAAACAAGATTTATATCTTTTTTTTTCCACAGAAGAAAATGACTTTACCAAGTCGGAATTTGTTGTTATCCATTCGTTTGATTTGTATGAGCTTTTGATTTTCCCATTTGACTTCGGACTTTCCGTTTGGAATATTCTTCGTAGTTCGGTGTTTATTTTATTTTACTTTTTAGTACTAGGAAAAATTGGTTCTGTGATTCCACGTATGAACCAACCGTGTAAAAAAAATCTTGACAGGAAACACAAACGACTTTGCAATTCATGAATATGCAAATGTAGTTTGAATGCAATTTGACAAATTGATAAACTTGAGAGATCAAACATTTGTCAACCTTTTACAAATAAGCTACAAGCTACAGTTGTTTTTGTACTAGTCAAGAGTTAAGAGTATATATTTTTTAGTTAAATCGTCTTATTAAGAACATCGTCTCAACCACTAACGATATATATGTGAGCAGTGTTCGTGTTGTTTCTTCTTTAGTTTTCTATGTTTGTCTATGTTTGTCATGTGTTCAATTGTTTGTCTGTTTTTATTTTTAGCATGGCCTTGTCAGTTTATTTTAGATTTATGAGTTTGACTGTCCCTCTGGTATCTTTCGTCCCTTTTTTACATTTAGCTGATGTTACAAGTCTGAAAGAATCGGAATCTGTTAAAACGAAAAGTGCATTAACGTCTTGTATAGATAAAGGTTTTATTCGTTTATCAGGTTCAAATAAAGTTGAAAAATCAACAAATAAAGAAGGTCTATTTTTTTTTAGTGTCACCAAATTTATTAACATTTTTAGCTCACCGGGCCCGAAGGGCCAAGTGAGCTTTTCTCATCACTTGGCGTCCGTCGTCCGTCATCCGGCGTAAACTTTTACAAAAATTTTCTCCTCTGAAACTACCAGGCCAAATTAATCCAAACTTGGCCACAATCATCATTGATGTATCTAGTTTAAAGTTTGTGTTTTTTGACCCGGCCAACCATCCAAGATGGCCTGCATGGCTAAAAATAGAACATAGGGGTAAAATGCAGTTTTTGGCTTATAACTCAAAAACCAAGATGAATCAGACAACCCATTGTTGGGTTGCTGCCCCTAAATTGGTAATTTTAAGGAAATTTTACTGTGTTTGGTTATTATCTTGAATATTATTATAGATGGAGCTAAACTGTAAACAGCAATAATGTTCAGCAAAGTAAGATTTACAAATAAGTCAACATGACTAAAATGGTCAGTTGATCCCTTTAGGAGTTATTGCCCTTTATAGTCAATTTTTAACCATTTTTCGTAAATATCCATGATCTTTTACAAAAATCTTCTCCTCTGAAACTATTGGGCCAAATTAATCCAAACTTGGCCACAATCATCATTGGTGTATTTAGTTTAAAGTTGTTTTTTTATCCGGCCAACCATCCAAGATGGCCGCCATGGCTAAAAATAGAACATGGGGGTAAAATGCAGTTTTTGGCTTATAACTCAAAAACCAAAGCATTTAGAGCAAATCTTACAAGGGGTAAAATTGTTTATCAGGTCAAGATCTATCTGCCCTAAAATTTTAAGATGAATGGGACAACTCGTTGTTAGGTTGCTGCCCCTAAATTGGTAATTTTAAGGAAATTTTGCTGTTTTGGGTTATTATCTTGAATATTATTATAGATAGAGATAAACTGTAAACGGCAATAATGTACAGCAATTTAAGACTCAAAAATAAGTCAAAATGACCAAAATGGTCAATTGACCCCCTAAGAAGTTATTGTCCTTTATAATCAATTTTTAACAATTTTCATAAAATTTGTAAATTTTTACTAACATTTTCCACTGAAACAACACGGACAAGTTCGTTATACTTAAACTTACAAAACCTTTGAATAGACTTATTAAGAAGGGATATAATTACGATACTGTTGTCAAGTCATTAAAGATTGCATATTTTGGCGTTAATATTGAGTCACTGATAAGGTCTTTGCGTCGGAACTAAACACATTTATTCTAAAAACAGTTGTTGGCATGACACGGGTTATGTTCTTCTCATATATGTTATGATGGTATGATACTAAACCCCTTACGGGAAGGATTGTGCCTGATGTTCATATGATGAAATCATAATCTTTCAGTCAGTTTAATTGAAGTCTGGAGCTGGCATGTCAGTTAACTGCTAGTAGTCTGTTGTTATTTATGTATTATTGTCATTTTGTTTATTTTCTTTGGTTACATCTTCTGACATCAGACTCGGACTTCTCTTGAACTGAATTTTAATGTGCGTATTGTTATGCTTTTACTTTTCTACACTGGTTAGAGGTATAGGGGGAGGGTTGAGATCTCACAAACATGTTTAACCCCGCCGCATTTTTGCGCCTGTCCCAAGTCAGGAGCCTCTGGCCTTTGTTAGTCTTGTATTATTTAAATTTTAGTTTCTTGTGTACAATTTGGAAATTAGTATGGCGTTCATTATCACTGAACTAGTATATATTTGTTTAGGGGCCAGCTGAAGGACGCCTCCGGGTGCGGGAATTTCTCGCTACATTGAAGACCTGTTGGTGACCTTCTGCTGTTGTGTTTTTTTATTTTGGTCGGGTTGTTGTCTCTTTGACACATTCCCCATTTCCATTCTCAATTTTATCGTTATAGATAGAAATAATTGTAAGTAGCAAGAATGTTGAGTAAAGTAAGATGTACAAACACATCACAATCACCTTAACACAATTTTTTCATGAACTGTCTGCTTCCTTTGTTTAATTCACATATACCAAGGTGAGCGACACAGGCTCTTTAGAGCCTCTAGTTTTTTCATTCCAGAATACCAAGTAACTATAATAATATAATGATAATACTTTATTCAGAAGCAATACAGCTTATAGAATATACAATTTTACAATATTTTTTTTGAATGCAACTAATTCGTAAACGAAATGATATAACAAGCAATACCAAGAAAGCAATTACTTCAGACACGAAACCTAACGAACAAGTAAAGTTGAAATAACAAACATATCGAATTGCAAGGAAAATACAAATTGGAAAGTCCCTTATCAAATGAAAAACACCAAAAGCTAAAAGAAATCAATTAAATGGAAAACTAATCACATTCCTAACTGGAGCAAAACCGTATCATTTAAACACTAGATGTTACTGAAAGGAGGCAAACAGTACCTTATCTAGTGATATAGGATATGGTACATCTGTTTATCTTTCTCCCTTGGTCAGACAGCTTTCTGGACAAAGAAAGACAACTTACATGTTACATATGATTCACTTTTAAAACCATCTTTTATATATAAAAAAAACTGAAATCATAAAAGTACTGAACTCTGAGGAATATTCAAAATGGAAAGTCTCCTATCTAGAATCAATTGGAAGACTTTGTCAAAATAGCATTGTTAACTCTATCTGTAATGTTTATCAAGCGATGCAAGTGAGAAAAAATTACGAACAATAAACATTGTTAAACACATAACGTATTATTTAGAAATCTGAAAACTAGGAGGAGCCATCCTAGCGAAAAAGTAAATATTTTAGGGCGTATTACATGACGATATTTAGCATTCTGAAACATTTGTTTCGACCAATTTAGCAAGAAAATATGAAAAAGAAAAACTTATTTAAAATGCAATTGGAAATTCAACAACTACTTCAACGATAAGTAACATTTTAGATATGTGTTTTGACGTTTCGATCAAGAACAATATGTAAAAGAAACAACTGATGCTTAATTCCAAATTAAATTCAATAAATACTGCAACATTCATTGCAGTGGAAATTTGAAAAATCAAAGGTTTGCTTTGTGTTGATTTTGAAATAAATGGATGTTGTTGTTTTTTTCATTTTACAAATCCAATTACACAAATGAACATACAACTACGTTATATTGCTGATCTGCAAAATGCAAGAAAACCCTATTCTAATAATAACTGCAATAAAGATTCATTCATAATTAACTTATATTAAATCATCAATCTAAACCAGACTTCAAGGTAACTGAAACAATTATTCTATAATCGTTATTATCATATTTTAATATACATTATACTGCCAATTCTCAAAGAGGGTAAAATCAGATGTGAATAATACAATTTCTATAGATCTCTTATTTACATGCAGTCCAATGTCCTCTCTTCGTGGAAAAAATACAATGATTGACTTTTTATCTTTAAAGCACATATTTTTCTTTCTAAAAAGACTGTAGTAGTTACTACTGCATAATAAAGAAATACAACACTGATACAACTAGCTTATTTGAGGAAGAAGCATAGATTACCTTAGCTGTATTTGACACAACTTTTTTGAATTTTGGATCATAATGCTCTTCAACTTTGTACTTGTTTGGCTTTATAAATATTTTGATATGAGCGTCACTGATGAGTCTTATGAAGACGAAACGCGCGTCTAGCGTACTTAATTATAATCCTAGTATCTTTGATAACTATTATTGCCCATTTTCTTCCTTTGAAAATGTCTGTACCAAGTCAGGAATATGACAGTTGTTGTGCATTTGTTTGACTGCTTTATTTTTTCGATTTTGCCATTTGATTAGGGTCTTTTCATTTTGAATTTTCCTTGGAGTTCAGTATTTTTGTTATTTTACTCTTAATAATAAGCATCTAATGGCAACCAACTTATTCCTTTTAAAATGGTTCGAAATCAAGAAAAAGCAGCTATTATTAACTTAGATATTCATTTGCCACCATAAAGATTATGTTTTATTCCCTAAATAGTTCAAAATTTGGTGCCTCTGTTAGTCGCTTTTATCCCATTGAATTTTAACTAAAGAATACCACAGCTGCATCTTCTCTATATATTCGTGGACAATACCTGGCGGTGGACGTAAACAGTAGACGTCGATACTTTCTCGATAAAACAATGGGTTAAAATGACGATGGTTGCACAATTTATACACCGGTCTTTGAAGAATAATGAAAACAAGGCAATAGAAAATGCCTGATGTTTTGTAAGTTATTACAACAATCTTGAAACTTGATAATCAGGAAATTTCCAATAGAAAACTTATCTTAAAGAATAGATAATATAATGTTTTTCCTTTCATCTGCAGTTTGCAATATTTCAGTAGCTTTGTAAAAGTTTTAATGGTCTGTCTTCCAATTTAAGAAGCGTTACTCAATTTATTTTAGATCGTTTTTGCCTATCACAATATGAATTACATCCCTTTCATTGTGAAATGAACGGTTAGGTTAACGGGTAGTATTTAGACTCATCGTAGATACCAGGATTTTGTTATTTTTTTTTATATTAACACGATTATCAAAGCGAGGGAGTAAATCTTACCTTACAGTATAAGTATTAATACTAAATTGTCAGTAAACAAATCAATCGCTACAAAACATATCAAAATATTATAATGAATAAAATGTACTGTCTAAGAATGTTCATACAAAAGAAAAAGAAACTCGACTAATTTCGATCTTATGTTGTACTGTTATACCACTGTCCCAGGTAAGGGGGGTTGGGATCCCGCTAACATGTTTAACCCCACCACATTATTTATGTATGTGCCTGTCCCAAGTCAGGAGCCTGTAATTCAGTGGTTGTCGTTTGTTTATGTGTTACATATTTGTTTTTCGTTCATTTTTTTACATAAATAAGGCCGTTAGTTTCTCGTTGGAATTGTTTTACATTGTCTTATCGGGGCCTTTTATAGCTGAATATGCGGTATGGGCTTTGCTCATTTTTGAAGGCCGTATGATGACCTTTAGTTGTTAATGTTTGTGTCATTTTGGTCTTTTGTGGACAGTTGTCTCATTGGCAATCATACCACATCTTCTGTTTTATAAATATTAAAAATGAAGTTGAATTCCAATTAATAATTTCAGAGTGCATAACATTCGTTATGTTCTCATCTGCTATGTCATACGAACATAAATATTGTCTTAATAATGCATTAATAAAACAAAAAGCAATGTGGGATGAGAAATTGCACTCATCAGTTAAATAATGAATTGTGACCATTCTGTATATTGTGGTCTCCTAATCTCCGAGTATATGGTAGACAATCTATAAATACAAAAAGTTCTATCAGAAAAAGACATAGCTCAACTTAATTACATTTCATGAATGCAAAATATACGTGTCGATCTGATAAGTCACGTGAAAAGATCTAGAAAAGGCACGAATTCGAATGATACATAAGTATGAAAACCGAGTTACCGATTATTGACATACGCAAATATGTATACGCCAAATTTTAAATGAATTTATAATAAATAAGTTGCGTATTAGTTGGAGCTTCATTCGTCTAGTCTTTTGATGACAAGTACTTGATGGTTTTGATCTGTTACCATTTAAGGTTTTAACTATTAAATTGCAAAACTGTCTCCAAATTTGCAGATTTGGTCAAATAACTAGATCGATTTTGTACTGTGATTGAACAATCCAAGATGGCGGTATACCATGAATCTACCTTAATAAGGTTGACAGACCCTCTGATATCTTTCGCCCCCTCTTTTTAAAAAGGCATGAAGATGGAATTGATCGCAGATTAGCTAAATTTATGTGAAAAATAAAAACACAAAAAATACTGAACTCCGAGGAAAATTCAAAAAGTAAAGTCCAAAATCAAAAGACAAAATCTCACGTCCAAACACATCAAACGAGTGGATAACGACTGTCATATTCCTGACTTGGTACCGGCATTTTCTAATGTAGAAAATGTTGGATTGAACCTGGTGTTATAGCTAGCTAAACCTCTCACTTGTATGATAGTCGCATCAAATTCCATTACATTGTCAACGATGCGTGAACAAAACAAACATACTCAAAGAGTAAAAATGTCCAAAATAGGGGTACAGCAGTCAACATTGTGTTATCATCTTAATCATTATAAAAACACCAAATGTGACTGTATCTTAGGATCTTGGTGACAGGAAATTTAGCTAATCTGTAATTTATACTGTCATTATTTAAAATATATCATGAACTGCATTATAACTCTATATTCTACTAACGAGGATGGTAACACTAGATCATCAAAAACTGTATTTGTTTAGTTAAGTCTAGGAGCCGGGTGGTCATAAGCGCTGGACACAGTGAAGGTCGTGTTTCGTGTTATACCAATAGTGTGAGTTCTTACTCCTGGCGAAGGAAGAAGATAAATTTGCAGTTACAGAAATACAGATTTTGAAAAGTAAGAACGTCTCAACAGGTGACAACTATACGACAGACCCATCCGTTTGATAACCAGCGAAGTTTATAAATGGCTGACAATACTTATTATTTCCATGATTACTTTAAATATCAGCACAACAATGTCAAAGCTGTAAATTTGCGGAAGCAAAATGTTTGTTCTTTCCTCGCCCGGGATACGACTTCATGCTATTGGGATATCCAGACAAAACCGCTTGTAACGGTGGTCGGGTGTATATGTACTGTGTCTGAATAATAGTCAATGAAAGATTAATCTTACGAGGCAATGGCTCATATTATACAAATATAGCCTTTGAATGAGGTCGATACAAGGATATATTGACCTGAAAGAAGTATATTGACTGAGGACGTTGTCCGAGGTCGATATACTTCTTTGGGTCGATATATCATTTATTGACCTCATACAAAGGCTATATTTGTTATATTATTAATTTCCGACCATATTTGTATCAAAATCGTCATTTAGGTTTGTTGGAATTTTATAGATATTACATTATCTCCTTGACAATACCAACATATTAGTTGTTATTTCATTTACTTTTTTGTGTGCATCTTATGTATTTGAAGACATTTTTCGTCAAATAATCGATCACAGACATCATGTGTTTCAATATCTTTGAATTCATTACATGACGTCACATAGTATATCGGATTTTAGATATTCTAAAAATAACCGTGCGATATGCTTTTTGCCGGTCAATATGCTTTTTGCTATCCGCCGTTTTCTCTCTACCTTCGAAAATATAGGTTAACATGTGACTATCCCTAAACGAATCAAATTTGTTACAATATACGATTTAATAATATAAATATAAACAGTACACTACAAAATATGATGAATACTAGGCAAGTGTAAAAGGTTACACCATCACTTAAAAGAAAATCACCGAAAAATAGTTTAAATCATGAACAAAATTATTTAATATTTAGGATAACTGATACCTTTCATCAGTGAATATATATAAAAAATAAACCCAATGTACTTTTTTTATATCGCTACATCTAAGCGCTTTTTATATATATCTTTTCTCTGATTTAATTGTGTTAGGTTTGAGAATCTTTTTGTCATCTTAATGAAATAAATCACAAAGGTCTATTGTATGAAGAATTTCACGGTAAAAAATGATACCCAACATGATTAAAGATATATATAAATGTTAGTCCAAACAAGTTTGAAAAAAAGTTCCTCGCCGAATTTGAATCATTAATTAGTATTTCATAGCATGCTAAACTTTTCAATTTCTATAAAACCTTTACGATATGTGTTACATATACATACAATGATATCGCAAAATAATTTATTAGAAGAGTTTGCACCTGTGTTATGGTAGGATAAATTTGCATTCCTTTAATTTATTTTCATTGCAAAACAAAACCTGTGTTTTTCAATGTTCACAAATTCACATCTGGGAATTTAAACATCCATAAAATTTGTTCATGATATCCTAAATTTCAATAAGGGTATCATTTTGATAGGTCAAAAGTCTTCGGATGCACGGATACAAGTTCGTCAATCGTGATTTATCAGAACGGATAACACATGATTACAAAATATCAAATTACTCCCCCTATTGTATTCCGGTCTACATCAAAGGCGAGATGTTTCGTATTAGAAATTTAGTTTTGGTATATTTTACATATTACATTAAAAAGCAATTGAACATTGAATACAAATTTATTTCAAACTTGAAACCTCGAATTTTACTTAAGGTATTTAAAACAGTTTGCGTTTTACTCTTTCGAAGAGGATTCACCGTGTTTATATTATAACAGCATTGTTGTTAACATTTAGATGCAGTCTTACCCTTTTCGAGTTATTTTTCAAAGATTGAAATGAAGCCATGTTTCGTCATGTTTAAAAGTTTCACATATACCTACGAAGGAACTCTGTTATTTGTTTTGAAGAAACAAATCTCATCAACGGTACCAGACTAATAATTTGGGTACACCATACGAGCTTTTGGTCTACATACGACTAATCAGTGTAGTTCAATTTAAGACTGTTAGAATGTGAAATGGTAAGGACTACAAATTTATTTTTAATGCAGAATAAATGCCAACGAATGGGAATAAACGCCATGGAATGCAACAAATAACTTAAGGTCAAGGAACAGTAAATGGGCTATGTCGCAGATTTTGCTAAAAAATTGCATACAACCTTGGCTTGTTGAACTACAATTGAAAATCGAAAAAATAATACATTTATCTCTTTTATTATCTGAAATATTACTGATTGAATTCTTACAAAATGGGTGAACATTTGTATAGAAAGCACATGAAATCGGCGAAAACCCTTCTAAAATTTGTCTTAAAATCGCCAAATCTCTAATTCTACTCCATAGATTTTTCTTAAAAAAACTATATATTGTTGACACATAAATTTCTGTTATAATGATATAAAATAATCATAGGGTCACCGACTTCGTTTTTTGTCTAATAATCAATTTCTTACCTTGTTGGTAGTGAAAAACGTCAAAATCAACGTTTTACGGCCTGCAACGCGATAACGTTACGATTATTTCGACGTTTTGTTGGATTTTTTCACTGAGAACGCAACTTTGAATGATGTATACCGTAAAAACGAAGTCGGTGACCCTATCTTTATTTTATATCATTATAACGGAAATTTATGTTTCAACAACATATAGTTTTTTAAGAAAAATTTATGGAGTAGAATTAGAGACTTGTCGATTTTAAGACAAACTTTAGAAGGGTTTTCGCCGATTTTATGTGCTTTTTATACAAATGTTCACCCATTTTGTAAGAATTCAATCAGTAATATTTCAGATAATAACAGAGATAAATGTATTATTTTTTCGATTTTCAATTGTAGTTCAACAAGCCAAGGTTGTATGCATTTTTTTAGAAAAATCTGCGACATAGCCCATTTACTGTTCCTTGACCTTAATTAACAAGAGTTATAAATATGGTAACAACATTTGATATGATAGCCATTCAGACAACCTCGGTTCAGTCATCCAAAGACGTAAAAGCTATAAAAATTAAGTCATTGTACGACTTCAACAGTGAGCAAAAAATCCATTCCGATCAGCAAGCTATTTACACCGCGGCATATTAAACAATTATAACGAGAAAACAAACGGCATGTTATTTGTACAAAAAAAAATATACCAATCAAAATACTATATACAGCATCAAACGACATTCAGTGAATTACATGCTCCTGACATCACGTGGCCTCATAATAAATGCGGAGGTGTTAAACACACACCCTAACTAACCAGAACAGCAGTGTAACTGCAGAATGCCACACATCTTCTTTTTTTATACAGATTGATGTATACCCAAAATACGGTATGACAGTGTTTTATGAGATATGTCTACGCAGCAGATTATGAAAAAGAACACTAGTCAGTTAAATGTCTTCACAGAAAATAATTGATCAATCCAAATAGGTCAGATATGGCTACATCATCTATACTGTTATTTATCGGTAATTTGTATATTTTTCCTTTGATCTTACTGCCTGATATGTTCGAGTATCAACGTACTGGCTGAAATATTAGGCAATACATTGTGTGACGTTATAATTACCGATAAACAAAATAATAGGTAGTTTCGTTTTTTATACTGACTAGATCATGTGGAATATCTTAACTCGCCCTAACGGGTTTGTCTAGATATTCCACATGATATAGTCAGTATCAAAAACGAAACTATCTATTATTCTATATATATTAGAAGTGATCATAGAGATGCCTACTTAGAAAATACTGTAACAAACGAAACTTAGCAGATATAATTCTACACCGTTGATAATGTAGAAAATCTATCCGATAAGATATATGTTACCACCGCAGATTATGTAACAAACTAAACTGACCAGACAAATGTGTACAGTGTAGTCACCGTAACAAACCAACCTGAACAGAGATAATTTCTACAACGTACATATTGTTACAAACTAACGGGATCAGAGCGATGTCTACACCGGAGATACTGTAACAAACTAAACTGATCATAGACATGTCTACTCCTGAGATACTGTAAAAAAAATAACTGACCATAGACCAGAGAGAAAACTTCTCCGTCGATAAGGTAACTAAATCAAATGACCATAGACCATAGAGATATCTACTCCGTCGATAATGTAACTAAATCAAATGACCATATACCATAGAGATATCTACTCCGTCGATAATGTAACCAAATCAACTGACCATAGACCATAGAGATATCTACTCAGTCAATAATGTAACCAAATCAACTGACCATAGACCATAGAGATATCTACTCCGTCAATAATGTAACCAAATCAACTGACCATAGACCATAGAGATATCTACTCCGTCAATAATGTTACCAAATCAACTGACCATAGACCATAGAGATATCTACTCCGTCAATAATGTAACCAAATCAACTGACCATAGACCATAGAGATATCTACTCCGTCAAAAATGTAACCAAATCAACTGACCATAGACCATAGAGATATCTACTCCGTCAATAATGTAACCAAATCAACTGACCATAGACCATAGAGATATCTACTCCGTCAATAATGTAACCAAATCAACTGACCATAGACCATAGAGATATCTACTCCGTCAATAATGTAACCAAATAAACTGATCATAGGGATGTCTATAGTGATGATATTGTAACAAATCAAACTTATCAGAGTGGTGTATACACGCGAGAAAACTGACAATAAAGATGTTTAGTGTGTTTGGGCTTTGGATATTGCTATTTGACTTTGAGTTTTTGAGCTTTTGAGTGTTGAATTTTCCTTCGGTAGTTTGGCTATTATTATTAGGTCTTTCCACTTTTCTGTGGAAAGACCTATTGTTTTTCTTCTGATTATTTTTTTTTTTTTTTTTTTCTTCCGCCTAATTTTGTTCTTGCGATAAACATTTGTTTCGCAATATGTCGCTTAGATATTTGGTATATGATATCGAACAGTTTATGCGCTTTTGAAATTTACCCTGCGTAAACTAATACTTTTCTTTGTAGGAGTTATCTCCCCAAACACTGTTTTCCTTGTTAGCGCATCTCCTTCGCAACCGTAAAAGATTAAGACAAATTTATTTTACAAAATTGCTCGTTATATCCTTCGCATGATTTGTCCTATTTTGACCGAAGCGATATGACCGCTCCATATGAGAGTTATTTCCCCTTATGCATCTGATATAAGTGATATGAATTTCTATCTTATAAATCATAAGTGATAGAGACCTAGGATCTTTTGATTTGAGGTCCTTGGTCCAAAAAAATAAAAAATAGGTCAAGGTCAAAGGTCAAGGTCATATTCTAATTTTTGAATTTGGCTTATTTCCACTAATTTCCAGAAACCGTATAAGATATCGACAAATTATTTTTTCTAAATTGTTAGTTGCGACATGTCGTAACACGTAAATTTTGATTGCAAGGGTACGTTGAACTTAAAAGTGAGTTTTCTCCCCTCTTGTATTTAAAAATACGCGTATGGTGATATAACTGATTAACCAAATATAATTAAGACCTATGGTCTTTTGATTTTAGGTCCTTGGTTTATGACCTTGAAATTGATCTCAAGGTCATAGATTAATTTGACGTTCTAGTTTTTGACCTTTGCTTTCAGCTCATATGTATACATGATATAGCCATGAGACTTTTGGCGAAAGGTATCAAACCATTTAACCTTGAAAAAAATAACCGGAAGTGACCTTGTGTAAACCGGAAGTAGCTATTTTTTGTACTTTATAAATAAAAATTATATAGAACCAGATCTTTTTGGAATCACTGTCAATTAAATATTCAAATATAATCGGAAGTAACATTTTTCAAACCGGAAGTAACAAATTATCTCCCTTATTTAAAAAAAATGTATAGAAACCATATATTTATGGAATCAGCGTACAATAACCTATCAGTTGACGATTGAAATGACATTTTAAACTTAATTTTACAACTTTCATATTAAAATACATTGTTTTCAGTGGAAAGACCTTCAATTGTTCTCTGAACAATTGGTTTTTAATTTTTATATAGTTTCGTGCTTATTTGTTGGTTATTTTATTGTGTAAACCTTATTTAAAAAAAAAAAAATTTCTAAAATTGAAAAGATAAATGATTGCTTATCTGCATTAAAATCTAGACTTTTGTTTTAATACACAATCTTCATTATTTAAAAGGTCTTTGTTTAACGAAAAAATGAATTATCTGACTAATTTATAAAGAGAAGATCAGTGTAATATGTACCAGTAACATTGAATTAATGCTGAAGTGAATGAATTTGTTGTTTTATAAATATTTATCGAAGGTTCCTTAATTTTTTCTGAGGTAATCTTCAGAATACTCAACGACAAAAAGTCACTAGGAAAATAATTAACAGTTGCTTTGAAACCAACTGCCCTCAACAAATATATAAGTTTTACTTCATGGTATTCACGACTTTAATAGCTTCATTAAAACATCGACCAATCATATGATTCCAATATTTTCACATATAACAGATGTCCAAAGCGCGATTTGGGGTTAAGGATGTGCTTTATTTTTACAAGTCACGTGAAAAGCAATGAATATAAAGCAACTGACTGACACTTCCAACATCTCTGGAGTAAAATAAAAACAAACCAATCATATTTCAGATGGATTATTTTCCTCAAACTTCGAGAAACTCATCAAAATTCAAATTGGTATTAGTTGTTGTATTATTATTTCAAGAAATATGTTTGTGCATTGAAACAGTATTTACGAGAATGTTCACATAGTCAATGGTGGTCATCTAACATGACATCATTCTATTTTGACAATGAAATTATCCTCTATGATTTTTGTGTTTAAATGTTAAACACACATGTATCTCCCTTAATTGAAGTTTTGGAAAGTCATCGGTATTACCCTGTGTATGTTTTACAGAGATATTTATAAAACAAATTGAGGAACATATAATTTAAAGTTTAAGTTAGTTTGGTAAATAACAGATTCTGTGCATGTAGATGGAACTAAATTGGGGATTTATTCATTGATTAAATAGAGAATTCCGAATGTGCTGCCTTGATTTATGATGGTGCATACCGATTGTGCTGCCATATGAAACATTTTGAATTTGCTGATATAAATTAAAATAAAGCATAATGAATAAACCTATCATAGAAACCAGTATTGAAAAAGTATACCAAATGTGCTTTCTGAAATAAAGATGAAGCACACCAAATGCACTGAATCAAATTAAAATGAGCCACACCAGTTGTGCTGCATAAATTATAAGAAATAAAAATGAGACACACGGAATGCGCTGTCCTAGAAGAAGATGAAACATACTAAATGTGTTGTCTTAATTCATAATCGAGTCGAATGTAATGCATTAAATGAAAATGTGGCATATTAATCAGGTGTTCTACGAAAAAGAGTAGCATACTGAATATGCTGACTTAAATTTAATTGAAAAAATATAACCTTGAATTAAAGTGAACTATACCGAAAAAAACTGCATTAAATTAAAATAAAGCATATCAAATTTGTCGATTTAAATCAAAATGTATATTTTTTAATTAAAATGACTACCAAACGTCCTGTTAAATTTATTATACTATTATTGATTACTTTATGATATGGTACAAAAATCAACCCAAAATACCGATTCGGTTTGGCCACAGATGACTTTTAAAATGTTTGTATCATTGAAAAAGCTTCAAATTATCTCCCTTTGGTGCAAAAATGCCAATTCTTGTCATTAGATTTGAAATTATTTTTTTCACTCATCGGTGACCTATATTTTTAATTATTGTTTTCAAATAAGCTGTACATAGACTAAATAATTGTAAAATTTAAGCGATTTCTGTAATTAGGTTATTTTTTTATTTTGATATTACCTCTTTTTTTCCTATTAGCTCAACAGAAAAAAAGGACATTAACAAAAATGACTGCTTCTTCCGGAGGCAGATTGTGAGTTAAATGAACGGTGACCCCATTTTTTTATTTCATTTTTCTTTTAAGTATATGATAAAGTTCATTAATAAAAAAAATATTGCGAAATCCTATATTAGAAAAAAAATTTGATTTATACCCAGGAGCCCCTTTAAGTAAGAAAAAGGATTAGAATCTTTGCTGCTTTAAATTAAAATGAAGGTACCAAATATATAACTTTCAATAGAAATGAAACATAATGTGCTGTCTTAAACATAAAAGAACTATTGCAAATGTGCTTCTTTAGAATTAAATTAACAATCAATGTCATAAATTTAAAAAAACTAATATGAATTTTCAGAGGACAACGTAAACATTAAAAAACAAGATGGGTGTGATTGCAAATGAGGCAACTTTACAACAGAGATCAAATATCATTGTCAATTACTCTTATGTCTTTTTTAATGTCTTTTTATTATCTTCTGCCTCACTAAAAACAAATGAGGATAAATCTAATCATCTTCCTAGCTTTACTTTTTTCACATATGTATATACATACGAAATTTTAAAATATTTACATTGGTGTAAGATTTTTAATTGAATCCTGGTCTTGTTGTAACATTTGGAGCAAACACTATGTGTTTTCAATTACTTGTAAGTAAAACATAACGATATTTTTAACAAAATGTAATGTTGCTTTAATTGTTTATTTAATACCTTGCGTTAAATTTGATTTGAGATTGATATGATTTGATTTAATTCATGTGTTAGAGTTTTCTGTCTTGAACCTTTCTGAATACTGGACACACTTAGATGAATTTAAATAAACCAATAAATTGTATTCATATAAAGAATCATACCAATATAAAACCGCAGATGGATAGTAGCGATGTTAAGCTGACCTTTCAACCCAACAAACATAAAACCTTTTCTGTTTCAAGAGTAAAGAAATCCTCTTTGAGTCGATTAGTCCCAGTAGGGAGCATTTTACTTGTTCCTGAGCAGATTAAACAATTTATACAAACAAAATAAACTGACAAAATTTCCTAGCGGGATGTTTTTCAAAACATTGCCACACAATACTTTATCGGTACAAAAGGTTATTGCTAGTTAAAAGAGTCAGTTAATCAAATGGACACGTTAAATTCTCCATCATTAATAATGTTTCTGCGTTTTATTGTTGAACGTCCGACATGCCGTTCTCCAATAAAATTACCATTAATTAAATGTTGCTGTCTTGTTCATTCATGAAAGGTATTAAAGCAAAGGGAATCTTCTTAACATACATGTAATGGAATTAAAATGAGAAAAAAAGAGTCGAAAGATACCAATCAAATAATTACATAATAATGATTACAATGATGTTAGAAGTACGTAGAGATAGTATTGTAATGGATGTTTTCTCAACATTGCTTTTTAATAAAATGTCGTACTGGGACTGGAATAGTTCACATTTGTATTCTTCAGTCTTATTAGAAATCATACAACATCTTTGTATTCCCATATTACTCATAATTGATAAAGACATAATTTTATAATAATTGGAAAGCACAGTTTCCGGTATTTTTATTATTTTTTTTTATTTCTTTACATTGTCATATAAGCAGGAGATTTGGCTAGCAATACAATCAGGTTCAATCCAATTTGTTTTCATAAAAATGTCCTGTACCAAGTCAGCAATATAGACATTATTATCTACACAGTGAGTTGCTATGTGTATTGATGTTTGCTTTCGGTTTAGTTAAGTGTTGTTCCGTTGTTTTTTCTCTAATAGATGATGTGTTTTCCTGGCATTTAATTTGCTACCTGGTTTTGGGTTTTTTTCTTTTTTTTCAACCGAATAACGACTTATGAACAGTGGTATACTAATGTTGACTTTATTTGACGCTTTTAACTTAGTTTACTGTGTATTTGATAGTTTTCGTATTTTGAGGTGTTAAAAAATCAATCGTTTCAAAGCTTAATAAGACAATTTTCAACCCTTCATTAATTTTGTAGTTGATTAAATTTCAGAAAAGAATAGCAAAACAATCATACTTAAGAAAAGAAACTTTAATGATCAATAATTAAAAAATCAGAAATAGAATAGAAATAATCATTTAAGTGTTTTCATCTTTTGGATTTTTTATAACATCTCAGATTTTTTTTAAACTTTAACGTATTTTGAAAGAACCCTTAATTCCTTTTTGTGCAAAATCTGGAGAGTTTGGAGTTCACGTTGTATTCTGTACATTACATTGCTTTGTCTTTAACATGTAATTGTTAAATTCGTAACTCAGCTTTTTAATCTTAAATTGAAACAGTTGTTGTTTGTATGCGATACGTATTGGTTGATTTTATTCAAAACTGTGTTTTCTGCTTTATAAAAGAATATGATATGTTTCTTAAGAACCACAAATTCCCAATTTGTCAAATAATTAAATCCCATATAATTATTTTAAAAATATTACACTCATAGAAAATAAAAACGATGAAATTGATACTTGCTCATTGCCATGTCAATTTCTAACGCTGCACGATATCTGCCGTAAATCAGTCGCATTGACGTTAAAACGGAAAAGATGTTATTTTTTCACACCAAATGGGTAAATGCATTCAGCTAACCCGATGTCAATATGAATATATTTGTCATTTCTTTGATTAGCAGAATATTAGCGGTTAACCCAAACCATTGCTCAGTTATTTCTTCACGCTTTCACCAAATGGCGATCTTTTAGTTGTTTGTAACGAGAGTGATTTTTAATGGTGTATGAAAAGAACAAAATACTGGACAACTTGAAAAAAATGTACTCTTCAAGCACGATACAGTTTTTCACCAGAACATTAATTTCATCTTGTTTGACAGCGGCATTGAATTTAATTTGTCTTCAAAAAATCACATATGCATATTTATATGAATAAGACAAAAATGTAACCAGAATTTCAATGATTATCAATTTGTAATATACCTATACACTTTAAACAGAAGATGAAATAATTGAGGCTCTTTGGCAACAATAAAATGAAACATTTTTTTCTTTTAATTTTAGGTAGATGTATACTTACTTATAATCATATGTAGAACTAATTCAGATAAACAGGCACTAACAGATTACGTTAGCATAATATATCATGTACCGTTGCCTTAACTTCTGAATATGGTTTGAAGATGAAACAGTGCGTATATTAACGTTTTACTCTTTCTGAGAAAATAGATCTGAAAATGATGTTTTACACCAACAATCAATCAATCAATGGGACATTATATTTAAATGTTTCTCAAATAAGTAAAAGGTCAGTGAAAATTGAAAGTCAAATGTCAAATAGTGACTAGTTTTC
The DNA here is from genome assembly GCF_036588685.1 of Mytilus trossulus. Lineage (NCBI taxonomy): Eukaryota > Metazoa > Mollusca > Bivalvia > Mytilida > Mytilidae > Mytilus > Mytilus trossulus. The sequence continues at coordinate 85,822,459 of NC_086375.1, read as the reverse complement.
AGAGAACTCAGAAGCACAAATTTGACTTTCGAGAAGTAACATTAAAAGTGTACCTTATAGAATGGACAAAAATTGGAAAAAAAGTCGGTAAAAGATTTGACTTTCTTGAAACCATTATACACATACTTATTAACCGGACATAAATTTCATGCTGAACATAGTTTTAACTGTAACATACATTTTATATTTTGCCACACAATATTGTGATGTTTTAATGATGGTATGAACAACAATTACAAATTAAACTTAAGAATGCAAATGACAATAGATACTGACCATCTACACCATATTATTTTGAAAGAAGCAAATATGATGAAAACACGCGAATCAAGAATAATCCTTATCAGTATGTTGTCATGGTAAAAAAAAATCGGAGAGGCAAAAATAATACGTCCGAGAGCATACAAAAAACTAAAAGCTTGAATAGAAATATTGATATTCTATACGGTCATTTACACGTGTGTCTGATAGAGTTGTATGTGTCATTTTGTTTTCTTCTATTAGCTTTATCCTTTTCTAATGATAATTGTGTTGTTTGTCTTCCTATAACCTACATTTTATATTCACACCTTGGTATCAACCTTGCTTAAACTTTTATTTTTGCACAATAATATCACTTAATGTATTAGAATTCTTTAAATAAAATACATCATTTGAATCATGTTCTTTTCTAATTAATTAATCAGCAATATTTTTATGTACGTTAAAGTCGAGAAAAAAAAATACGAAAATTGAGACAACATTGGATAATGATACAAAGTTATAAATGTTTGGTGAACATCTGTTGACTTTGACTTGTGAATTAAAAAGTTTTCGTTAAATATAATGGCCATCTATGTTCAATCAAATAGTTGCGTGATAAGCTCAACTCCAGTAGATTAATACAAACCACGTGACATGTACCATTTACTCATCCAATAAAATGTAGCACCTGTGTGATTTTCTGCTGCTATTTTTCTGTGGTATGATTACAGTCCTTAATAATTGAAACAATACATGAGTGTGTTTGGGATGATCAAATTGTATCATGCCATTGAAATGCATATGTTAATGCAATATTCCTTTACCCGGATGTCCGCTTCATGATCGTCTTACTTTACATGTGCATGATCAACCTTTTATTAATTTAAATTTATTAACAAAACATTGATAAGTTTTGTGATTTTGATTACCATGTCTTTGGTAAACTGCATTTCTATGAAAACAAACAACTATCTAGAAACTGGCTATTTCCCTGAATAGTGTATGTACATGCAAACTTTTGGATTAATAACGATGATTTGTGTTCTATGGTTAAGTTGTGAAGACCAACACTAGTTTTCTTTTTCGATATAAAATCAAGGAAAAAATAATTTGCAAATAATGCTTGTTTTATTTTGTAATTCATTTATTTCAGATTTTTTTCAAGTTATTTAGTATACATATTTTGTAATTGTTTGTGAAGTCTCTATACAAGCAATGCACGATATTCAAAGCAAAAAATTATAAAAACATTTGGAACCCTCTAGTGGTGTCGTTTGCATATGTGAGATGAATTATACATGATTATTTTGAGGGGGGAAATACTTTTCATTAGTGCATAGAACTCTTCATTTGATAGGGTACTTATACAGCTTTGGCTTTCAAATATTTAGTTTCCTCAAATCCACAAAGGCGATTCTGATGCATTGCATTCATTAAGTTTCATTTTCGTTGATTTTGTGAAGCCATCATAACTGCTTATATATATCTACCTTAAATTTTCTGAACAATAAGTCAGTTCTATTGAACCTGTTTATCTTATTTTAAAAATATAATCTTTATACTGGATACCAAATCATCATAAAAAATCCTTTCTTTTAGTTTGCATTTACCTTTGGTATCATACGCCTCTTTATTACTCGCGTACAGTTCTTGTGTTAAGAATGTTATTGACGAAAGAAATGCTGCAGCAGGGAAACAACTGGAAGTGTCACTATACGAGTTTTCAGATCAACAAAACGAATTAGATGACTGATACGAATTATCTGTTATAAGAGAATTATCTCGTTCATCCATAAAAAATAAACAAATCAAGATTAAATAAATAAAATTTGAGGGAAACACATGAATTCGAAAAAGACCGAACTCATTAACATCCACAGTTCCATGAATATGGCTGATGGTACACGTATGTGACTGTTTAGTAATAATAATATTTTGAATATATCTGGAATTCTAACATGACGTCCTTCAAACACTTTGAGTACACACCCGTGGTAAAACATGACTATATTGCATTGGCTGTTCCGATCGTACTCCCACGTCATATGTTTTTATTATGAATGAAGTACTCGACGTCATAGAATGATGACGTTCTAATTTAAGCATTTTACGGGAAAATACACGCTTTTGATACCGAAAATCATCACAACAAGAAACGTAAACAAACGATGCTAAAATGTGGTATAAGCCCAATTTTTTATGTACAAAAAAAACATAAAAGTAAGTTATCATTACAATTCATCCAAATCTATCTAAATACGTTTTGTGAATAGTTTGAGCATGTCACTTTTTCTGTTTGCGCCGTTCTTTTACGCCAATCTAAAAGTGCGTTAATTTATGGGAACGGCAAATAATGGCCTCCACCTAGAGCGCTTCGATCCAAACAAAATTGCCGTATTTGTTCTATTAGAATCGAAATAATTCATGGGGGCTTGAATATATGTAGATTTTACCACGGGTTGTCCCTTTATGCCGATATTTTACTCCTCGCTATCCCTCAGGGTAAAATATTTGTCATAAAGGGCCAACCCGTGGTAAAATAACGATATATTCAAGCCCCCATGAATTATTTCTTAAATAATTTTGATGATGTCTTGTCTATCAAAATACAAATTTTATACTTATTGTCTTCCACTACTAAAATATCACCCTGCTCATTCACTTCGTAATCCTCATATCACGACTTTCGGACGTTATCGTGTATTATCAGCGACGTCATATGTCTGAGGAAAATTTTTCAACGACGACACAATGTATATAGCCATGAAACTTTTCCAGATTTGGCTATACTGTAAGTCCTTTTAGGATTGATCAGCGCTCAACTAATACATTGTAAGGTTTCAAATATTTTGACCACGAGCATCATTAAACAAAAGTTATTGTCAAAAGAAGCATCTGTGGAAGTAAAACTGGTAACGTAAATATTATATCTGAGACCTATCAAGCGTGCTTTTCTCAAGCGTAAAACAGTTTGAAGGAGGGAGAAAAGAGCAGTTATAGAACGATGAACAGTTTTTCGGGTGTTTTTCGTATAAATATCGTAGACTATTATATCGGTTGCAATGATTTACAAAGACTTCCCTGTGAAAAAAAAGATAATTTAAAATGGAAATAAACGAGGTTATGATGCCTCTCTGACGTCATACAACAATAGGAGTTGTCGTTCACTGCGCACAGTCCCTAAAAAATATAACGTTTTGGCTAGCGGATGATATTTTACGATATCAATGTGTAGAATAACCCGATATTCTATAAACTGCGTCACGATTCGTATTGTCAACTTTCCGTTTCACAGCAGAAATAATATTTACGTTACCAGTTGTACTCCCACAGATGCTCCTTTTGACAATAACTTTTGTTTAATAATGCTCGTGGTCAAAATATTTGAAACCTTACAATGTATTAGTTGAGCGCTGATCAATCTTAAAAGGACTTACAGTATAGCCAAATCTGGAAAGGTTTCAAGGCTATATACATGAGGGAGATATATATCTAAATTTGGATAATTTCGAAACAGCAAATTGAAATCACGCAATACCCATACTGACAATAGGGCTGGTGTTACTCTTGGAGTAACTTACCCGCTGTCTACTAGTCTGTATTTCATGTATATCAGTTATAGCGTTACGTTAGTATATGTTTACACTGTACTGTACTGACTTCATTGATAACTCTGTGCTCCTTTAAAAACAACTGCTGTATCAAAGTTACGACGAAGATCGACTGGAATAGACACTGAATAAGCATTACATTCACTGAGTTGTTTGATCGATACGATGATGTGTAGTGGTATCAACTCAAATCAATTCCCATTGTTTGTTTGGTACCTTAATTTTTTATCTACTGAATCAATTTCATGATTTGAATATCGTGAAACTATTTTGTTGCATCAATTAGAATAGAACTTTGATAAATTTCAGAGCGCCCAATTTATTTATTATTATTAAATCGGTCGTATGTATCATTTAGATATGATTATTTCATTAGGAGTATATATCATTTTGAATTTATTGTTAGATCTATGATGTTTCATTCTTTATTCATGTACAACTTTATAAGAGTATGACACCAGCAACATGTTTTAAAGATAATATAACTATATCTGTAAAATTGTCAAGGTATAATGATGAAATAAGATATATTACAATTGATTTAGTTCATTAAATGCTGCTTCTAACATTTGACATTTCTTATCTGATTTTTAACTTTTGTGAAGGTGTTAAGAATCATACAGACTATTTTCTTATAATTATCCAATATTTTGAATGTTTTGTACTATTGTACTTAATGGGCAATATTTTCCTACATCTACATTTGTATGAATATTATTTAAATTGCAAAAAAATACTATTTACTGTTTTACTGTTAATAAAATCTTCAGACACACATTGATAACTTCTTTTGCGATAAAAGGAAAGAAAATCTTATCATTACTAATCAGCCTAACATGAACATCACATTCTCAAAACGATTTGGAACACACAAAAAAAGTATTATTCAGTTTCTTTCAATTAACATTTCAATAAAATGAATTAGACGGTAGAGTCCTATGACAAATCTTAAAGTGGAAGCATTATAAAAAGGCATTTCTGGTTATAATAAAAGGCATGGAAGAGATAGTATTCCAACCATTATTCTGCCAGTTAAAAATTTTTCCCCATTAATTAAAGGATAATAAATCCTAATTTTGTAAGCTTAGAAAAAAAACATTTAACAAAATTTACAGGATTTGTGGCTTTTTTAACTTTTTACCAATTTATTTTCAACATTGACCAATTTAGAACTACCTTCTATCATACTTGTCCGCCTATTTGCACTCATTATATAAAGTCTACAAGATTAGTATTAAATATCGTCCTTTTTATTCTTTATATCAGAATATTGATTTAACATTCGATACCAGATCAATAATAATGAAAATCAATCTTCAATATACTTATATATGAACTTTAAGACATCTTCCCTGCAAATTGCATGTTTTTTCTTTGTTTTTCGCATAATATTTATTTAAAGAAGTATGCTAAATATGGTTGAAGTGAAAGAGCTGTATTGGCTAGAGTGTAATTCTTAAGAGCGACGCAAACTTCATTTTTCCTCCATGTCTTTATTTACCAATTCATTTTACTCAACATAATGCATCTAGTTCTGTATGTGCATTTCATATGATTTTCATTTTAATTGAAGACGACAGATGAACATTTACAATATTACTATAATTTTCACCAAAAAAAAAATAAAAATATAAGGTGACAGACATTTTGCTTGAAATTAAATCAAATAGATCCTTATGTGCTGATTTTTCTGGTTTTTGATCAGTTCGATCTTAGTTATTTACTGCAAAGAAACTCAGTCACTTTACCATTTAATGTAAATAATGGAGATATATACTACTGATACATATATGACTTTTGATATCAAAACAAATATATCATCCAGTTACATGAATAGTACAAACATAAAAAGGAAGTATGTGTGACTCCGGCGCCTTTGTCGTTTATATTCATTAATTTCTTACAAAGAAGCACCCTTCTTCAAAACGCATTTATAACACTTTACTTACACATAATTTAAGACCTCATACGGCGTTTATGAATTTCAATAAATTGTTTGCGCCATTTTGGTGTAACCGACACGAGTTAAGATACGATACCTATTGCGATGATGTTGATTTGAGAATCCTGACTTTATTTATTCACAATAAAGTTGAATTGTCCCCTGAGGACAACTTAGATCCGGCAGGTCGTTTATGTAAACATAAAACAAAATTGAAAATTTCATTTTTGTAAACTATCCAGCTTGTAAACGGCGACGATTGTCTGGGCAATCATGGTTATATGTAAGATTTTTACCCATTTTGAAATAATTTAAGAGTTATTTCCACTACGAAATGCGAGAGAAAATGTAAAAATTATTAGTGTAATGTTTCAGATATTGAAGTGTCAATAAGAGCCCAGTTTGAGCTCTGTTTTGATTCGAGATAATTTGCAACTCAATAATACAAAACGTTCAAATGAAAAAAAGGTTTCTTTTCAGACAGGTTTCAAAGAGATCACAAAAATAGAAAGTGTTACGGAATAAGTGTTGTTTTTTCTTTAAATACTTAAATTTTGCAATGTTGCTATGTGTTTTTATGAAATTTACCAATAGTCTGGAGAAAAATAAACAGCATTGCAAACTCAATGTATCTAAAAGAATTCCTTATCCGAAAAACAAATATTAAAATTTATAGATATATGTGCTTCTAACAAAAAAGAGTTTTTCAATTACTGTGTTGCTCTGTCAATTGTCAAAAAAATATATATTTGAAATTCTTGATTACTTATTTTATGACTTTTATTCAATAGTTTTATTCTAAACACTTTTTTGTTAATTAAATTTCTTTTGTGAATATTTCTTATATTTCAAATGTTGTAACTTTTGATTAAAATACACATTAAGAAGTCGGCTAGATACTGTTGCCTTCAATTTACCTGATAATCATCACCGTTAAAGTGAAACTATTCTTAAAATCGTAGACCTCTTCGTGGTTAAATTGTAGCATTCGAAATGTTTCTTATATGGGTTGATATTATGGTCAAGGCATTTTTCCGACGGGCATTTATTTTATATTTTTTTATATATTTATTGCAATGTTCATGATATACTGTAGAACATTATTTTTAATAGACTTAAGATAGGGAATATTTTTATTCAATGATATGTTTCATGAAGATGTTCTAGAATGTGGAATAATACCTAAACAAATGATCAATATGCGTATTTAACTAAATTTAGAATACAGAACATAAAGATACTATAACTCCGCCTATTTTTCACTGTATCAAATGATATCGTTTATGGTTATTTTATGCGCCATTACTCATATAAGCAGACGATACGTCACGTGATAATTATGATGTTTTGATTGGGTAGCTTAACCTAGGACAAATCACAATGGTTGACTTTTTCAACAACTGTGGTTTGTATATTAGCCAAAGAACTAAAGTTTTGTGGCACTTCTATTGACAAAAACTGTCTTGCTGGAGAAATTAATTAGTTTGTGGTGATCAATCTGTTTCAAGTGTTAAAACCCAAATGTTGTGTCATTTTTAACGAGCTTGAGAACTAGGAAGATAATGGATGCCGGTTCCCTGTTTGTTTATCCAACACCATTCAGGTACTAATTCAGAATTTGTTCTTTTTTGCAATATTATATCGAATATCAAAATATTTTATGTATCTACGTAATAATATAAGACAAATATTGAAGCAGTGAGCTAAAATGTATTTTTGAAGCTGGATCATAAGGTTTTAAATCTATAACAAAAGTGAAACTTAATCATTTAGACGAGGTTTTTAATAACCCCTTTTCGTAATTTTGGTTTCGCGTATGTTTTATCATTAATATTAATTTATCGTTATTATTTTTGGTGTGTTGAATATATTGCTACAAGTTCATGATATTAATTTTTTGGGTATACGTTGTTAACTTAAAATACATTTGTTAGCTATATCATTATTAAAGATATTATCAGAAATTTAACATGGATTTTAATACAATTAATATGCATCTAAACAACAAACACAGGTACCCTTATCTTAAGGTCTCATAATCCTTTTATTACTTTATAACCTTTTTTAGTTCTATTTTTATTTTGGAAAAAAGAATTGCTTTCATTTTCATCTTTTATTGATATTCATCTTTTTTGTATCTACATGCATTAATGTTTTAATTATTTTTCATGATCATGTACTATATAATTATTCTCTCAGTATTGTCTAATATTTCACAATGACTCGACTTGTGTTTAGAACATACATGTATGAAGTATTGTTATGTTTTTAATGATTTTATCATTAATGTAAGGAGCATCATGTATGTACGTCTAATGAAAGTATCCAATATTTGATTTAAAAGTTTTTGAGAACGTGTCATCAAAATTAAAACCTTATCAAAATCTGACATTTTATACAAAAATTAAGAAATGGTACTTTTTATAAAAAAAAGTTATAATTAAACCAGGTTGTAAAGAAATATTTGTTTAAAGAGTTTTCACTTTTAAAACTAAAAATGGTAAATAAGATAATGTGCGCTAGAATGATATATTCATATAAATATTGATTTTTAGCTAGAAAAAAAATACATTTTAACGAAATAATCTGATTAAATTAACACAATTACCTTACAGAAAAAGCAAATATACAATGATGAATAAGTTTCATGTAATTAAAACGACAAGTCATTAAACTATGCTGACTGGCATTGTCCATCTCAAAAAATTTTAATCACTTACCTCGGCAAAGAACATTTAAATTCGTTAATATTATTATATGACAACGATTTGACTGTACACGGAACAATATGTTAAAAGCAACAGAAACAAATTGTAAATATGTAGAAAGTAGAATAGAATAATTTGAATACAGATGATATAGACATGAAGAATATAAATTTGCATTTAGGTATATAGGTAACCTTTCTAGAAAATCGCCTATATTTCTAGGAATCATGTTAGCATATGACGTTTAACTCATATTACAAAGATTAAAAAACACATTCTAAATTGTTTTCAAAATAATCTTTTGGCTCTGAAAACTAGTTCTGTTAATTACTGTAAAGAACATTACTTAAAATTGATCTTTTGATAAAAGTTGAAAAAGAGAGATTTGTTATGAATTATTATTATAACTCAACGAAAAAAATATTCTTACATTATTTGTTCATAGAAATCTTTTTATACGATTTATGTTTGAATTAGAAAAATGTAAATATTCAGATGTTTAAGTCGCTGAGACGTAATGCTGGCTCGAACTTTTCACCGTTTAAGAAATCATTCCATGACATTAGATTTGTGATGCTGTAATTTAGTAAACTAAACAATAGATAATAAGAATAATTATTACTTTAAATTATTATAATATATATATCGGTATCTTATTCGCTTATATCTACATTCATTAGTGTATTATAACACCATAATTGTATATATCTTATGTGTATGTAGATATTAAAGCACATCAGTCCTGATATATTAAATATAGTTAACTATCAGAATTTAAAGACTCAAATAACTGTTCATTCATGAAAAGAAAATACTTCATATTTAATCGAAATGAATTAATCGAAGTCATTTGCATCAATATTTTTTTTTCTCTTTTTTTTATATATAGAAAAATATATAAAGTGCATTTGAGTTTTTATACTATAATATGTTAACTGAACACACGACTTACCTAGTTAGGTAATATATTCAATTTAGTTTATATATTTTCTTTATTATTCGTAAAGAAACCTAATCTAAAAGAAGTGGATGCCAAATAGCAATGAGAGTTTTAGCTTGCTATATTAATAGGTTCAGTCCACCATTGTCTACATAAGAAAACGCCTGTATCAAGTCAGGAATATGACATTTGTTTTCCATTTGTTTGGTGTGCTTGGTCTATTGATTTTGCCATTTGCTTTGTGACTTTCCGTTGAAAATTTTGCTCAGAGTTCGGTATTTTCGGCATTTTACTTTAACTTGCTGCCTGTAAAATGGTTCCAGTACAAAAACTATATGTAGCACTATTCCATCCATATCAACGAATTAAATTGGTAAACCCTCGAACCCTATGTAAAGTTAAGCAAACTATATATAGATTGATTCAAGTTATACAACATTTTTCCTAGTCCAAACCATTTGGTTAAATTTCATTTATTGGTTTAATTTTATCAAAAGTATAAAACCTATGAAATAGTAAGATTAAGAACGATATAAATTAAACATGCCGATATCCTGTGGACCCCAGAAGGCAAGGTATGATACCTGACAGCTACAAACTATTTCTTGATAACGTTAACTTTAATTGCAATCAAACAGTTTGATGCTGATCTTTTATCTATACTATATACCATTTAGATTACAATGAGTCTGTGCATTTCTACTGATTTCCCTTCTTTTCAATAAGATCTGAATTTGAACATTCAATAAATTTTATGTTAAATAAAACTCTCCTCTCTTCACACTCGTCAGTTCCTACACATGTTATGATAGGTCCTAAATATACTTAACACTAAATGTTTGTCAACCTGCTATCTTACACTGATGGAAACTCTCCAAACTGTTTCGGTACTTATACATCATTTGCTAGTAAATGTTCTCCGTTTTAAGCTACCTGATGAAGTTAAACCCAGAGAAGCGCCTCGGACGCATACAATGTATAACGTATAAGGTGTTTTTTTATTTTTTTAAGCAAGTAATTTTCTTCATTATATACATGAAATTAAAGTTATTATACTTTAAGTGTTTTGTATTGTGCAGTTTCAATTTTATTTTTGTGCTGTCTCTTTTGCATCTTTGCATACCATGTCTGTTTGTTTTTTGTACTATCAATTCCATGTACTCATTTCATGTTTCTATAAATACTTTCATTGCATATACAATAATTTACATAGCTAGTCTGTGTGTTTAATTAAGTCTTATGCAAAATGATGAAAATAACTACAAGAATTTAAATCATATTTCAAATTTTGAAATTTATCGGAGAACTCGTTTAATTAAGACCTAAAGATTTGCAAATGGTGGTAATCAGATTATTGTTTAAAAATAGTCTATCATTTGCCCTTAACAGGATTTAAAAAAGGGGACAATATTGTCATAACAAATATGATGAAATAATTTCTTAAAACATTTTGATAAAAGTTGACAGAGATTTATCGGGATTGTTATCGTAGCTTCTATTTAAAAAATGTTATGATTCGGTTTTAGCTAAAACAAAAGCGAACAAGTTCAAGTTGTAAAAGTATAAATATACTCATCATAAATACACTTTCAATTTGCAGTCCACGATATATATATTTCATAACAATATTTAATTCATCAGTTGTAAGCAGACTAAATGATTCTCGTTCAAACGACTCGGAAAAATAAAATAACACTATAAAAATCATATTTGAAGTCTATATTAGTGTGTGATTAGGATATTTAAAAACAAAATATTACCAAAATATCAAACTCCAAGGTATAAGTATCATGAAGATAAAGGAGCATAAACCCTGACAAAACTACGGAATGACTGGAGAACAACTGTCATACATGGTAGCATTAATAAATAGTTCTATGGTGAAACTTTTTTTAATTTTTACCCTAAATTGATCAAGGATCATCTAGTTCCTAAACAATATTTTCATTTTTAACTTTAAAGCAATACCTATGCATACATAAAGCTAACACAGAACGGGAGGTCCGTTGATTCACTTTACAAGAGTAACATAATTTGTCACTAAAAAATATAATAAATGTTACAAGGGGGTATATAAACGCTCTAAGAAACTAATGAAACGTTTTCTAATAATTATAGTAAACCTTGTTATTTAATGTATCTTCTAGGATATTTAGTAAATATATGTCATTTAGGATTTTTATTTTGTTTCATTATCAATTCCAACTTCACAAACTGCAATATAAACAAATAACAATTTTATGCATTTATTTTGTTATGTTTGAAAGGATATCATTTTTAATGTTTCATCCTTACTTTGGTTTCACTTTGTTTCTTTAAACATTTTTGTTAGCAGTAAAAAAAAACATCCACCTAAGGACACCTGAGAAGAATTCAATAACTGTTTGATAATTGTTTTGGAGTAATATCAGCACATAAAATGACAAAATATACCAGTTTTAACTCGATTTATGCAAAATTGATGACATTTACCGGCATATCCTTTCTGATACTCCTATCAAGACTCATTGGTTGTACATAAACTCGTAATATCGACTTCATTAAAGTGATATCTAGTCCAAACAGATCCTTACTCTTTATAAATTATGCATATTGCTTTAAAAGATAATGGCTCAAACTAATTCAGTGTAATTCGAGACAGTGTTTTTTCTTGTAAAATATGAAATCTTGATGATAAAATGTTGGCGGGGATGTTTTATAATGTTAATATGTAATAATCACCTGTCTCACTTCGTTTGTAAGGATTCAATATGATAAAATATTACAAAGTTACTATTGATTGCTGTCATTACGTAACTTCACTTTGGAAATTACAGATTAGCTTTCACATTTTTCGTTTGAATAATAAGTTTTTGGGAACGTAAACGAAAAGGACATCCAACAAAAAGATTTCCAAAATAGATGTAATATTTAACTGTAACTATGTATATTTTATTATCATTTGATTCATTTGTACAAATCTTATTTAAAAAATGAAAACAGTGCATTAGAAATGTCTGCGTTTTAAGCGCTTTTCTAATCTTATCCTTCACTAGGAAAGCTCAAGTCGAATATTTTTAGTGGGTTCGTGTTGTTTATTCTTTAGTTTTCTATGTTGTGTCATGTGTACTATTGTTTCTCTGTTTGTCTTGTTTAGCCATGGCGTCGTTAGTTTATTTTCGATTTATGAGTTTGACTATCCCTTTGGTATCTTTCGTTTTTCTTTTTAAGCCAATGCTATAATTATAAAAACAATTGAAGAATAAACGACTTGATCTTGTTATTTTCCATTTTATGTGATCAAATGAATGTTTACTTTTTTTATTTATCTTAAGCATAACTGGAAATCTTTAAAAAGAAAATTAAAAAAATACCCGATTTTTTCCTCTCTTAATATATAATTTGTGAAATCTAGAAGCTCTGTTTTTATCCTCAAACTTCCAGTGTTCTGAGAAATTAACAAATGCTCTTTTTATTGGTACAATTGTTTTTTATCAGAAATATGCAAACATTACTTCAGACAAGTACTGTTATTGAAATCCCATAAAGCGAGTTTATACAGTGTGTCGGATACGACTTAGGAAATAACACGCCATACGATATCGTGCTTTCAACTCACATTGTCAATAAATCTAAATTATGTTTAATATAATTATTTTTCTTTCCAGACCCATACCAGTTTATGGCCAAGCTTCTGCCTTTGATCTCCATAGACTTGCTTCACATTGTGCATCTTTAAATGGCTGTATAAGACCATCACCTTTGAAACTCTGTGACAATGCACCGCGGGATTCAACTTTTCAGTCTCCAATTCATATGTCTCCTTATAGTCTGGCAGTTAGTGAACACATTAAAAGATTGCGACAGGAAAATAGTGCAAAAATATTGGATCAGCAAGCACACACATTGGCTCAGTCACCCCAACTGTCAACAGGCCATTTTCCTATATCCAGACCTTCTATGTCCATTAATAGTACCCCATTGAATTTATCTGTTCAGTCATTTACGCCGAAATTCAATGCGGCAGAAATAAACACACAGATTCCCGGAAACTCTGGGAGTTATGGAGAGCACATTTCACAACAAATATCACTTGGACGAAAACTGTTTCCGTGTCCTCAGTGTCGATATACAACCGATCGAAGAAACAATTTAAAACGACACATGTTAACAATGCATCAGACATGTTCCAAGCTACTGGAATGTTGCGGGATTCTTTTCAACACAAAGGCATCATTACGAGAACATGCTATGATTTTTCATTACCATGGATACACCTGCTTTTATTGTGGTCGTAGATTTTGTAGAAAGGCACTACTAAAGCGACATCTATCAGTGCATAACGGACAAAAGGATTTTGTTTGTACTATTTGCGATTATGCAACGAGTCATAAAAGTAATTTAGAGCGTCACAGACGGGTTCATGCCAGGCATGATGATGGTAGAAGTGACATTAGTTGTGATCCGGATCAGAAACCGAACTTTGACGATTGTGAATCCAAAAATGCCGGTGATAAAGAATCTGATCCGGATAGCAATGAAGAATTGTCTGTCTGTTCCGATAGTGATGAAGAAATAAACGTCCACACAGACTGAGACTTGTATTTGTTTTGGACGTCTTTATGGGTTTACTTTGTTGGTATTGTGATAGTGTAAGATATTTGAGGCATGTTTATGGTGCATTATTGTATTTATTTACATATTTGTTATTGTAAAATAAATCTATTTGATAAAAAAAAAATGGTTTGTTGTATATTCACGTACAGATTTTACTGGAATAACATAGTTAGAAGTCAAAGATATCAACGACGAAACAAATTTTGGGTCATCGGAGATACACATTTATAGATTTTAATTTCTCTTTTTATTTATTGCTGCGTGTTTCTTCTCCGTACTGAACTTTTTAATAATCTATTTTGAATACTTAGAAAATATTCTAATCCAATTAAGATTTCCGACGTTGAGGCAAAGTTGACCAAAGATGGTTTGCCTGTCCAAGGGAAGGAGCATTTATAAATAGTCCCTTTCTGTATATGTTGGCGATTGTTTTTGTAGCAGTTTTGTGTTTCTGTTGTTTCGTTGTTTTCCTCTTATAGTTTATGTATTTCCCTCTGTTTTGGATTTGCGACCCAAATTTGTTTTTGCTTAATCGATTTATGACTTCATGACAGCGGCATACTACTCTTGCTTTCATTTAGTCCATGGTATGTCTTTATATTACTGTCTGCAATACTTATATCTTTGTCTTTTACTTCTAACATAAATATTGCTGTAGGTTTTTGTCTTATATCATTATTCCGCATAAAAGATGGACGAAAGATACCAAAGGGACAGTCAAAATCTTGAAAGTAAACTACTGGAACTTTTATACCTTTCTTTGTGGTATAATTGGTTCCTTATGTTTATATTGTTTATTCAGTTTAGGCCAATTTAAGTCACTCAGAACCTCAAAAATCAACACACCACTACCTTTTAAACATATGGTTTTGAACATTAAATGTTGTAGAAACACTTAATTTATATAAAGTCTTCATTTCATTTTATTTTTAATAGAAATTAAAAGTAGCGATAGATATTAAATACTATCTTCACTTGTAGATAAGTAATATCCATTCTTAAATAAACACTGTCAATTCTACCAAATCAGTAAAAGCTGTAATGTATCTATCTGTTGATTTAAGCCTGTTTCAATTGGTTTTATTATTTGTTCTTATGTTGTACTGTTTAGTCACTGTCTCAGTTACGAGGAGAGTCGAGCGCTCACAAACAGACTTTACCCTGCCACATTATGTATGTACCTAACAAAATCGTCAGGTACTTGTTATTCAGTGGTTGTCGTTTGTTCGTTTCTGTAATATTTGTTTTCTCATGTTTTTACTTTCATATTAGGCCTTTCGGTTTTTTTAATTGAATTGTTTTCTTGTCGGTGCCTTTAAAAGCCGACAAATTGTATGGGGTTTGCTCGTTGATGAATGCCGTATGCTTGTCTTTGATTGTTTATTTCACTTGAAATGTTGTGGATAGTTGTCTTATTATCAGTCATGCCACCTCTAATCATTTTATATTAGTTATAAGTGTCGTTCCTTATAGAGTATTGCGATCTCGCAAAGACAAGTGTTCAAAGTAAAGCGTTATTGAAAAACATAAAAAGTATCACTCCATTTTGTTTATGAACTTATAAACTATGAGATGTCCGTCCATGTATTCTTAGGAAAACATGTAGTAAAATACATTTTCTTTTGGTCGAGGTTTTGGTTTTTTGTGCATTTAAAAAAAAAGGGTGATATTCCACCAAATCCGTTTGAAATGTAACACTTTGATTTTCTTTTTAATTTAAATCCGGAGTTTTAAACTTTATCTCTCATTAATTGTCCACTTTAAATAGATAAATTGGAAAATTTGAAAAAACTTAACAAGTCACGGATTTTAAATTTGAATATTCTAACTAACAACAGAAAATTGATATAGTCATACTCAGCGGGACATTATGTTAAATTAATTATATATATAAAGGGAATTTGGTATATTCATGCTCAAAGGGATATTGTTTTGGGGTTGGTTTTTTTTTATCGTAAATTGCTGCACTTTTGATTGCTCACCTAAATACCAAAAACTGATCAGCTATATAAACAATAAATGAAAAAAACTCTAGACATGATCTGCCATCATACTCTTACTAATACTGAATAAGGTATTGTTCATACAATATTGATTAATAATATACATAAAACTTGATACTAAATGAAGACTTAACGATGGTCAGTGAAATTGGTATAACAGTAGTCTGTTGTTACCAAATCTCTTATTTTTATTCAATTTTCTTAACGCTAAGAGCACTGGAAACAATTTGTCGACTCATAAAATTCTGCAAATTTGATTAACATAAGACACATGGCGGTAAAGTGCCTTATAAAGGTATTTGTGTAATATAATGGTTATAAGTATCATATTGGTGCGAAATTGAACTGATAATATCCGGTCTATTTTGATTATATATAACACAGAGATTTTCATTACAAAAAAAGACAACACTACAATGTTAAGAACGTATTTTAAAGTTGGATAAAAAAAAGTGAATATCACATTTTCAGAATAAGCAGTTGCTGACAAATGAAAATGGGAGAAAATAAGTTAAAATTAAAACCATCAGTTGAAGTACATCAGACAAATCACAGGACAGCGAAAGACAACGACAAAATTATCAGAATCATAAGTTGCGTTTAATACAACACAGAAAATTACAAATAAAAACGTGTGTAAAATCGCGTGCATCTGAGTTCTTTCTTGTCATCACAGTTAAACAGATCGGTCTATGAGATGTGTCTTGTTTTCACACAATTTGCACTCCGTAAAAATATTGAAATTCTGTAAGCCACTTACACAACAACGAATACGAAAGTTTGCACTCGCAACAGTGTTTTTCTAGTTCAACAGGCTGATGTTTGAATATTATTTCATACATATGTCAAGTTCACAATAAGTATATATGAGTTTGTTTAACTTCCAAAAAAGCAGTAATTGTGTTATTGTATATTTTAGTTTCATGCACTTTCTGATATAAACTTTGTTACAAACCTTTAAAAACATTTTACAAAAATACCGAACTCAAAACGTATTCTTATTGACAAAATCAAAAGCTCAAACACATCAAACGAATGGAACTCTCCTACTACTGACTACCGGTAGAGGAAAGGGACCAAATAGTATAAAAAAAAACTATAATGGTTAACTTTCACAAATTGTGACTTGGAGAGTTTAATCATTTAACATCAAATAAATTTGACAAACACAGTTAAAACAAAATTGTTTTTCTTAAAATGTCCTGTTCCAAGTCAGGAAAATAGGCATTGTTATATTATAGTTCGTTTTTGTGTGTGATGCATTTTAATGTTGTGTTTCTGTTGTGTCGTTGTTTTCCTCTTATTTTTGATGTGTTTCCCTCAGTTTAAGTTTGTAACCCGGATTTATTTTTCCTCAATCGATAAATGAATTTAGAACAGCAGCATACTGCTGTTGACGCAACGCTAGATATTGCTACCACTGCGAAAAACAGCGTTAAGTAAAAATTTCACTGGAATTTTTTTATAGAAATGCTGAAATGAATATTTCAAACTATACATGAAAATAAAGATTGAATCTTAAATTTTCACATTATGATAGAAAAAGAATTAAAATATAATAATCAGAGGCTTAGGAAGACACAGTTTATTCCACTTTTATTCCCCTTTAAAAGTGTCCTGTACCAAGTCAGGAAGATGGCCATTGTTATAATATTGTTCGTTTCTGTTTTCTCTTATTTTTGAGATAAGACGTGGCACGGTACTTGTCTATCCCATATTCATGTATTTGGTTTTGTTGTTATGTTTGTTATTCTCGTGGTGTATTGTCTGTTGCTTGGTCCGTTTCTGTGTGCTGTTGCGTTTCGGTGTTGTGTCGTTGTTCTCCTCTTATGTTTGATGCGTTTCCCTCGGTTTTGGTTTGTTGCCCCGATTTTGTTTTTTGTCCATGGATTTATGAGTTTTGAACAGCGGTATACTACTGTTGCCTTTATTTATCCGAAAAAACGTTTACTTAGCGTTGTCCCATGTAACAAACTCGAACAATTCGCGAAATGTGTACGCATCTCTTCAAAATTTTGCATGAACATTCTATGACGTAATATATTTCAGTATTGGTTAACATGGCTGTCTCCATTTAAAATTTGCATACATATTTTCAAAAGAATATGATATACGGAAATGTCCCATCGGAAATTTAATTTGAAAACTTAAAACATTTCAGTTCAAAAATAAAATTTTGACAAGATAATTCATTAAATTGTATGCACGATCGTTTTGTACTAAGTGTTTGCTCCCAAAATTCGAATTGAAAAATAAATTGAGCTACATAATAAATTCAGAACAATGTCTTGCGGAAATGTCCGAGTTCAACTTTCATGCCTTCACAAAACTTTTACGGGACAAATACGGAGATTTGATTTCGTGAAGATTATTTTTATGGCCTTGATAACTATACCAATAAAAAGTACTTTTAAAGCTGAAGTTAGTACACCAAAGAACATTAATATTACAGGGTTATATATAAAAAATACGGATTAATGAAAATGTCTTGCAAGTTTGTCCGTTATCATAATTTGACGTCGCTACAAGCGTAATATGCTAGGGACGGCATGCCCTGTGTGTTCCTTCCTCCACTAAATATAAATGACCTGCTTTCAACAAAGCGAAATGATGCACACATTACAAAAATACATATCTATAAGACTGTCGAAAAGTAAGAAAACTTCAGTATCATAGTAAAAGCTATTGTATGTCACTGCTTGTATAAAATCATACTCGGGTTGAATATATAATGCAGCAATATTCCTCTAAAACACATACTTACTAACAGTAAAATTGAATATCCTATGTTAATTATAAAATTATATTGGATTGGATTCTCACGGCATTTATACCTGTGTGTTATAATTTGCATTTACCCAAAAAGGAAAGCAGGAAGAATTAGATAAGGCGCTTTTCCAATTTAACGTCATTTTTATGTTACACTAAATGGTAGCAATATCTGACGTTGCATCTGTTGCCTTTATTTATATTCATTAAAGAAATCAGTTCAATTTGAAGCTACTTGATAAGCATATTGGATCACTGATATCAGCTTTAAACATCAAACTAAATTCAAAGAAATATTCAAAAAAAATGGAAATAACCCTTAAGAAGATAGATGAAAGTAACAAGTACCGTTATAATATTTTCAAATCATATGATGGATATAATGCTTAAAATAGTTCAAGCAAAATAAATCCAAAATAAATTTCTTTTTATAGAATCAGAGACAAAACATATATTTTTTGCACTTTATGCTTTAAAATTGATAACCATTTCCCGTTTGTCTACGTCATTAATTTTCGATTCTCTTCTAATTTACAACACAGCTTGAGCTTTCCGATGAAGTGGCTTTATATTTCTACGACAAAACTATCAAAAGTATGCAGAAAGATACTTGACAGAGTGTTGTTGATTTTGTTTCATTCATCTAAATTACCTTTGTGCCTTTTTCTGAGGTATCCCTACGAAGAATCCAATTGAGTGTGTAAAAAACTGTTTATCGCAGAGTGACATCATACCTGTTATTACTGTCAAAGCTTTTGTTCAGTCAAATGTCTGATGGATGTTTCATTTGATAACGTATGAATTGGTTGCTCTGATTCCATGCTTCTAATTAATTCCACTTTAACGTTATGGTAATTGGAATTTGTTAATAATGTTTTTCGAACATTTGATGCGTAAGGTCACGTGATATGACGGTCGATCACAAACTGAAACAACGAAAAACTTCTTCTTTCACTTCGAGTATAAGTATAATGTTTCTAAATTTAATGAATTATTCAAGTGAACATATGATTAACAAATTTAACAGGAAATTTATGCCACAAATTACAACTTCCACCAAAACATTACAGTTACATAAGTCCAAAAGATCCATATATAAAATTATTCCATTTGATAAAATGTGTGTTGTACATTATACAAGGTCTTCTACGGTGTAGAATACTGCAATAAATGGTTTTGTGTAAACCAAAACTATAATATATTCTCATACTACAGGTTTAACATTTACAGATACTTCAAAAACCTTATAAATAAAATTAAAAAAAATTATGTGGAAGCAATAACACTCAAGCGCATATTGATCCTGGAATGATATATAGTTTTGAAAGTGTGTATGTAATAGGGCTACGGTCTGAAAAAGTAAAGTAAAAAACTGAACTCTTGAGAACAATTCAAAACAAAAAGTCCTTACTATGTCAATAGTGTACAGTTGATTCACAAATGGGTCAATATAGAACAGTTCGTCCCCTTCTGTGTCCATTTCAAAACACTAAATCTCTTCTGGAAAATCCCATTTACATTAACACAGGCAAGATCAAACAACTGATTCCTCTCAAGGTAGATTTTGAAGAGTTAATTCTCTCTGGGTCAATTTCAAACAGTCAATTCCCTTTTAGGACAATATCGAACCGTGTATTGACCTCTGAAAATTCCCCTTTACCTCACAGATTCAATATATAAGAGATGATTTCCTTCGTTAATAGCGAACAACAATAATTTCCTTCAGTTTTAAGGGGGAAAAGCAAATTTGAATTTGTCAAAATCTATTGAAGAAATATATGTTGGGCCATCAATTAGCATTTACATTTTTAATACATTTTCGGGGAACATTACAAGATCTTGAGCTTTTTTAACAGTGCAAGTGAATATCAAAGTTCTACTTTATATACAAATTATGTGTATGGTTAAGTCAACCAACCGTTAGTGAAAAGATCGCAGTACAATTCCGTAAAATGTTATGGTAGAGTTTTATTGTATATTGAAGAAACTTGTTGTTTATTCATTTTGGTGAAAATATTAGATTCGGCTTTTCAATTTCACACAACTTTTGCACTTTGGGTTTTGCATCGGATACAGGAAGCTGTCTTGGAAAAGGTTGCGTGTCTTCATATACTGATGTCCTATTAATCAAAATATTCTGAGTACAACGAAAGATCACTTTTCATTCTTTTGCGAATCATTTTTCACTCATTTAATGCTCATGTGCCTCCGGGAGCGACCATTTTATTTTTCAGATTTTCGATAAACGTTAAACACTGTTGAAAATGATTTTGGATGAGTGATATGATCAACACGTGGGTATTTAACCCATGGATATCTACAACATTTGGTGGTTAATTACCTTTAATAGAAAAATAATTACCTCATAAATTGACTATAATTGAATAGGAAAGTTGCTAATGAGAAGATTTTTCTACTGTGCAAGAATAATCTAAATGGGTATGCCTTGGCATAGAATCGGGTGTAAAATTAAAAATGAAAATGAAAATGTATGACAGTTAATGCATGCAATTATGATTGATGTGTTCTGATTTTATCTTATATTTCGTATAAAAATGATAAAACAATTTAGTGGTATATCCCTCAGCCATTGTTTATACACGTGATTGTCAAGTAACTTTCTTTTTTTTAAATTGCATAACACACCGGCTACGTTTTTGGCACTTTCCATGTTTTTCTTCAGGACAATAGTTATATTAATCAGCTTTGATAGTTATAATTCATCAACCCTTCTATTCTTCATATAATTGAGTTTGTTAAGTATGTTTATTTTTCTATTTTATGCTTGAATTGCTGAAAATACTTCTATTTAAAAGATGCAAGAATATAAATGGAGTTAATACGGCCTTAAATTACGACACTGAGAGAGAGGCAAACAACTGTGTATGGTGGTTTTTTATAAAGATACAAACAACTTCAAAGGTTAATCTTACTAAACTCGTATTTATCTCTATACCTAATAATATTTTCGATTTAAATACATTACAAGTTTATGAGAAATTGAAAGCATAGTCATTTAAATATTTCATTTATTTATGTAATTATGTAATTATTTGGGTTTTTTCGCTGAAGACACAGTATTTTAGTGAGCTATCACAAGAAAATCGTATGAGAGATCCGCGAATTAAATTGTTACAAATATCTTCTTATCCCGGTGATAAAAATTCTTTGACTTGATTACAGAGACGTTAACGTACAATACTCTTTGACGAAATCCGTTTACCTTTTAATCCTACTGCAATAAACAGAGACATTGCATCAAATGAAATGAAGCAGTTCTCTATTCAATGTTTCTGTCGCTTTTCAATTTCATTCATCTAATCTAATGAACCATGCATGGGAATTTTAAACTTTAACAACGGATCAACAATGCTACCTGTTGGGTCATCTTTAAAATGACTAAATGAAATCATTTTGAAGATATTATTCCATGGATATCATTAACTGTTGAATTGTCGTGGAATAATGTAGAGGGCTGTTTACATCAATTCAAATGGTTTAACTTTTTAATAGGATTTGGGATTTGAAAACATCGTTGGTTTTATCTAGGTTGAAAGCATTAATAGAAGGCGTTTGAGTTTTCAGTCATACTACAAAGAGATAAGACAGTCGCTCGATCGTAGATGTCTTTTTAAATTGTTCCATTATAAATCTAAATACTTGTCAAATTGTTAATAATTCAAAGTATTTAGGACTTTGAGTGTCATTTTGAAAACTTTAGGGACACTTCATCGTTTTTAAAGACAAGCAAATCACTTTGTAAAATAAAATGTGGGAAATAACTGTATCTTTATTTAATTCATACATACATTCAGGTGTAGCGTAGTTTTAATTTATTTTCTATATTTCTGTCTTTTGATCGTTTGTCGGTTTTTGCTTCGGCGTTGTAAGTTTGTCAAGGACTTATTTGTTTCTACATACCTTTGCCATCTTAATTCTGCCATTCGTATAAACATACCTTTGCCATCTTAATTCTGCCATTCTTATAAAAAAAAAAATTGTTTGATTATTCTCTGTAATAATGTTTTTTCTCAAATTTATTTAACAAACCTTCTTAAAGAAAATAAAATTAAAGATATAACGACTATCATTTTTACAATAACATACAACCAACACTTCCTATAGAATATTTGGTACTTACTTACAATAGGAGACGAAAAATACCATAACTTGAGACATTTAAACTCGGTTCCATAATTTTTATAAAAAGTTTCGTTTGTCGACAGTTTCTTAAAATAATATCTTATGATCATTGAAATAATATGACCTTCAAATTAACAGATTTTAAGGACATTTGTATATTACATGATAAAATATGAGGCTTTTTGTCAAGTGAAAAGTAAAATCACAAAAATACTGAACTCCAATGAAAAATTCAAAACGGAAAGTTCCTATTCAAATGGAAAAATCAAAAGCTCAAACACATCAAACGCACCAAACAAGCCGAAAACAAATTCTACCGTCTCGACATGCTGATACTATATTATAAAATGAAATCTAATACTTTTAATAGATTATTCGTATTTTATTTGCGTGATTCCTATGTTAAAAACAAAAAGGGGTTTGTAATAGCCTACCTGCAATGTATATGAGGCTTGAAAAGTTCTGGTCAAATTACTCGCGTCGGGTTATACATTATGATCACATTATGATGATCGCTAGCTGAATAAGTAAATAAATGCGTACTTGGCTTATATGTGAAGGACACAGATCGCAATGCAATAGAATACGTATTATTTAAACCATGTTTAGTAAATACTTTCGGTCCGTACAACCGTCCGAATTTTCTTTGTTTATTTTTAAGTTTTAGTTGTTCCGAAGTCGTTTCATGGATAGTTGCTTAAATGTATGTAGCGATTTTCGAGTTCAAAAATAAACTCTTTAATATAAAACGATCAGCTATTGCACCATGTCCGGCGAATCAGGTGGCAGGTTGAAGCGTCCCTCCCATTTCCTTTCGGGCCAAAATTTATTAAAGGCTCATATGCATGTTAACGATGATAACGGGTATGGTTTTTTTTATAGTAGATACAATGCCGTTATTTTTTCTCAATTGAAACATCACCGATTGAGGATTATAACCGATTTTTTTTCTTGCTATGATCAAGATGACTTTAAAAAGTTACTTGTAAATCATGCGCTGCTTATACTACTAGAGCACCTGTGTGTCTCCCCAGTTTTGGTTTGGTAATTTTTTAGCCGTCTATGCACTGTGTTTGAAAAATGTTCTTGTCTTTTTGGTTTTTTTTTCGTATGGAAATGGTTTTGTCTGTTTTTTTCTTTGATATACAGATTCTTATTGCTCCCTCTGTATCCCATTTCTCTTTTGCGAATATTTAGTGTAAAGTGATCTTTGTATATCTTTATTTTTAATTGACAACTTAATACAGATTTCATTTTTTTTTAACAAACTGAGAAACTTTTTGCACTGCCATGCAAATGACCAAAATTCAGTGCTTTTGGAATATTATTAAATTTGAACATTCGGAATTTTAGTTTATGAATGCTCTCAACTTCTTACTTTATTTTACTTCTTTTTTTCGAGCGTTACCGGTGAGTATTTTATAGACGAAATGCGCGTCTGGCGTATAAAATTTTTAAAAGTTTTACCTTTGATGATTTTGATATAAAGGAATAGAATAATATAATTCCGAAGAAACTAGTTTGTTGCCGTGTTATATATTTGTTTTTCGTCTTTTATTTTGTACATAAATTAGGCCGTTGATTTGAATTGTTTTACAATGTCATTCCAGTGTCTTTTATAGCTGAGTATGCGATATGGGCTTTGCTCATTGTTGAATGCCATACGCTGATCTATAGTTGTTAATTTCTGTGTCGTTTGCTCTCGTTTGAGTTCTCTCATTGGCAATCATACCACATCTTCATAGCTTGTAGTGCGGAAATCATCATGTGATACGAATGTTTTATTTTTGTTGCTTGTTCTCCTTGGGTTGCTGTTACTTTTGTATATAATCGAAATCTTCTTTAAAATTGTGTGTACAGTAAGACATCTAGCTGACCAAAAAACAAGGTAGTAAAAAAAAGCCCGTAAACATTTTTCAGTCGGTGTCAATGCAAGTGTTAAAGAAATTGCATTAACTTTTAGTATCATCGTGTCATATTTTGTAATGCTAAGTTGATCTCTTAATACTATAAGTATATCAATTTTATATAAAGTCATGGCCTCAACTAGTGCATTGTAATTCTTATTACATTCTAGCATTACAAACTTTAACAATGTAAGCGTTTATTGCCATATATACACGTTATTACGTGACTTCATCGTTTACCAACTGTTACGAGCAGCTGAGGTATTTTAGGGTAAGAAACCAAATACAAACATTTGTATACCGTGAAACATAATTAAAGATTATGTCAATCTTATGTTGTCGTGATGAAAAGATTTGTTCAAAACAAATTTCTTAAACATAGGATATATTTTGTACGAGCTGTTACATCGAATGATATAAAACATGATATCAAATCGTAAAAAGACTATCCTAAACGACAATTATTAAATGATATGGGAGATATAATTTCACCTTGCTGAACACCTGTGCGATACCTGTGGGTAGAAATGACATCATATAATACAATTAGTGTTACAGAGTAAATGGCATATAGACTTACTAATGTGTTTTATCTAGAATGCACTGTTCGATGTGTAGGTGTTCTATGAATTTGTTTCGGTTTTCCAAATTAATTATCTGCAAAATGAGTATACAATCCGAATACGAGATTTATACTGTTTAAAACATTTGGAGAATTTAACCAAATCCTGTTAATCTGATATGTTTATTAACAGTTTATACCCCTACCAATGCTCATGATATAAAAGTGATATTTTGATTAAATGAATAGTTTTCGTGCACGAAAGTATCCGTTTTAACCCTTTATATAATCAAGTCCTTTCCACCCTGCACACATTTGGACTCTGGTGTCTAATTGGTCCACAGTTTTTTTTTTATTGTGTTTCGGTTAACAGACTTTCCATCATTTTTGTCGAGCCTAAGACATTTGATGTAAGCGAGACATAGCTAGCTATCTAAGATTCCGTCTTCAGATGCCGGTCTGTGTGATCGTCTTCAAATATTTAGGTTCAGTCTGAGGAAAATTTATTTTTTCAAACCTTTGTGGAGTTTTGCGAAACTTAGACATCAAAAACTCTGTCAAATCTTCAAATAATTTTATGATCCTTTTTGGCAATAAAATATTTGTAAGAAGCAAAATTTGGAAAAATGTTTATTTATTTTTTTTTTTTCGTTAAGATTTTTTGGGTTAGAAAATAAACTCATCATAGATACCAGGACTAAATTTTGTATATTAGCCAGACGCGCGTTTCGTCTACATAAGACTCATCAGCGACGCTCGAATTCAAAAAAAGTTAAAAAGGCCAAATAAAGTACGAAGTTGAAGAGCATTCAGAACCAAAATTCCTAAATGTTTTGCCAAATCCAGTTAAGATAATCTATGCCTGCCTGAAAATATTCATACATGTTTGGATTAAACAAATTTAAACCTTTACAACTGGGTTAAACCTTATTGAATGTTGTGAAACTCTCATTTAAAGTTTTTTTTAGGAACCCTTTAGTCAATATTTGTATAATATAATATGTAATAGAGGACTACCGCGTGGATACCATACTAGAACCTATCTTGACAGTTGTTTTACCTATGTTTATTTATGATCCAGACTTCTGTTTTTATTTTATAGATGTATCCTTATTTACTTTATAGTTCCACCAATTTAATTTTCAATCCATGTTGTATCATAGAAAAATGGGTTTGAACCTACCTCCAAACGATCCATTATTCTGTTATGAGTGGTACCCAAATAGCATCCATGTTTGAATTCTACCAAAATAGCATCCATGTCTAAATTCATATCCTTAAAATTTGAATTACATATGTTTTGTTATATTTTTTCTCAATATTTAGCTCAATTGGGCATTAGTCCATGCTTAATACTAATTTTTTAAACATATTTGCTTATTTTTAAAAGTAGACATTTTGCTCGCACGTTGACAATTCCGTAGATTTTACTTTTTCTAGTGAATACTTCATCTGTTGATAAAATGTACACACAGTCAGATATAGTTACATATTTGAAAGACGAGCATAGTGTCAAATAATGAGTAAACACAAATTTTTTAGATCAAATTTTCGCTGGGTTTTTTTCTGTTTGCCAAATAGGTGTAATTTTGGTACTGTGACGTTAGACAAACTTCTCCAATACTGTTGTATTTGATCTGTAATATTCGCCATGTTTTATGGGGTTTTATTTTTTAGTTTTTCTTGTAACTATAAGTTGTTGCTTATTTTCCACAGAATATAATAGAATATATAATGGCTGAACATTTGACTGTCAATCTTAAAAAAGACTTTTATGGTATGATATTTGTTTATTTATTTCCTAATACACTTTTCCCCTGTTCTAATTCTTCGAAGGGAGTGATACTTTAAATTAACAAAAAATTTACCAAAGACATTACCACATAAATTGTTATCCTTTTAATTGAATTTTTAAAAACATAAATTAAAATCAGAATTGATTAATGTCAAGTCTGAAGTAATTTGCAATTTAAATATCTAAAATTGCGTAAAGCTGAAACCACCCTGATTGAAAATGACTTTGTTTAGAATTATTTGGGTGAGTAGGTAAATTATAGCCTTTACCTGATCACACCTGTTCATTGTTTACCTACAGGTATCATCAGAGATGTATAAACATAAGCAGGTAATTATTCAAATATGTGACAATTTGAACTTCTTTTGGAAATTCAATACAAACTGTATTCTTTTCCCTCCACCCAAATTAAGATAGCGATCTATCTTTTTGTTATCACGAGATCTTATCAGGAAATATTACTCACAAAGGTCAATCGAGGCGGTTTGAAATGATAACCTTTGACTTTAAGATTATTTATGGGTATATTCTACAAGATTTATTTTCAGCTTTTAAATGTTTGCCTCGCTTATGTTCCTATGTGTGTATTGGGTGTTAGTATTAAGTTCCCCGACACCTGTGCATGTTCCTGCTTTAGTTGCATGTTCTATTTCTCTGTGCATAACCTGTACGACATCAATAAGTTCAAACAGATGTCCTTCAAAGATTAGTTGATTATAAGTTGCTTAACGTCCAGTGGCAAATAGTTCATGGCGATATCCTTCAAAAAGACACTTAACTGACATGGTTAATATTTTGTCACAATTTACTGCAACTTCAAAATTTTCAAATTGTATATTTTAACTTTTTATTTTATTTACGTCGTTAAGAATCTAAGAATTTCGTCTTTCATTAAATTCGCGAAATATATTTACCGAAGTAAAGGCATTTGAATAACTTGAAGCCGTGTTATTAACCCAAGTAGCATGTATGATCGACAGGATAAGCACCATGCATCCGTCTAACGATTTCAAATTAATTTTGATTCGCATGTGACAAAGTCAGATATGATAACTTTTGGTCCTATTGTGGGAAACTGGGACGGTTACGGGAGTGAGCTGAGATACTGAGACTATATATTTTAACTTGTTAGCGACCGTTGAAATTGACGTGTAATAATATCACTCGTTCCTCGTAGATCATGACCTTGCTGGAGAAGTCGTAAAGTGTCCTGTACCGGGTCAGGAATATGGCAGTTGTTATCAGATAGTCCGTTTCTATGTATGTTGGCTTTTTTCAGTTCAGTGTTTCTGTTGTTCCGGTGTTTTCCTCGGTTTGTGACCCGGATTTGTTTTCGTTTAATCGATTTATGACTAGTATACTAATGTTGCCGGTTTTTTTTTAACTAAAGTAGTGTATGATTTGGAAAAGTTGTTCGTGTGGTATGATTATTGTACTTAAAGACGGTTAGTATTAGTATGATATGATATTAGTTGTAGTTGCATGGTGAGGTCGAAGTATATATATGATCAAACCCACCTTTTATGTTTGCTGAATTCCAATGGCTAGGCAAACACGTTTCATAGTAAAAGATTTGAAAAATAATGTTGCATATCAACAATATAGATGAAAATGTGGCATGTAAAATGATATCTACGCATTTCATAAGCTTCAAACCTTTTTCATAAACAATTTGAGATTTTCTTACGCTTCAAAATCAATAAACACTTGAAAATCGAGATACAAATATTTTAAATATTTGATGATCTATTATATTCTAAGCAGTATTTTTTTCAGGAATATCATTGGCTAATCGGTACGGTAATATGGCATGCTATAAAACTGCTCTATAAATAATACATTGCATCTCTTTGCATAATCACACCCCATAAAATATTTCTTGCTAAATTTATTGGCTTCCTTCGTCACTTTTTCGTGTCAATTTTGCGCAAACCGTATTTTCAATCCTCGCCGGAAAATGGTATGTGTCAACGAACGTATAGGATTAGTATAAGCAACTGGTTTATTAAGGATGTTTCATTTTCTAATTACTCTCACTGTATACTTTTCTGGTTCGTAAGATAACTGGTGGGTGATATGTTTCGTGGTTAATAAATGACTTATACTCAACAATCTCAAATTCAAGTTGGCTGAAATTAGCTTTAAGGGTTGAGCATTTTTAAATGCAACTGTGGGAATAATAAAAGGTTTGTTGCTAGGTTACAATTTTAGTAATCTTATTTTCAGAAATAGATCATGTAAATGTGACCGTCTGTGTTAAAAAAAAAATTAAAGGCTTTAGCAAGCGTACTGTAATTCAGTGGTTGACATTTTTTTTGTGTTACATATTTGTTTCTCGTTCATTTTTTTACATAAATAAGGCCATTAGTTTTCTCGTTTGAATTGTTTTACATTGTCTTAACGGGGCCTTTTATAGCTTACTATGCGGTATGGGCTTTGCTCATTGTTGAAGACCGTACGGTGACTTATAGTTGTGAATGTTTGTGTCATTTTGGTCTTTTTGGATAGTTGTCTCATTGGCAATCATACCACATCTTCTTTTTTATATGCTTTATTCTTTTCTAACCGTCAAAATATAAAACACATGAAATTTATATTTTTACTCTCCTATCTTATCTTTTCACTGCAGCTTCTGCATGATATAAAGATCTAGATCAAGTTGACTCCAAGAGAAGATATGAAGATATACAATGTGCAGACAAAAACGTTCAGTATAAACATGCAAATATACGCGATACATTACATTGCTCCTTCAGAATAAACGGAATAAACGGAATTTTACAAGTACAAGTACTGGGACAGTACATTCTACTTCTAGATAATAAAAATGAGACAAATAAACCTATGCACTGAGATCATTTCTACATTTCTCAATCATAAATAACGTTCTCAAAACAAAAATGTTGTTTTAAAAATATGTATTATCATGCTTTGGCTTTTAGTTTTGCCATAAATCATATAAATGGTTTCATTTTTGTCTAATTTCATTGGGGGTGCCACTAATAATTTTATCCCTTTACATTTCTATTGAATAACATTGAACATTTATCGAAACTGAGTCATGCTAGCATCAGTAATAATTATAGAAATTTTCACATGGTGTAGAATTTCATTTACTGTCAATTTATTCAAATATTGTTCTCGTAGTATTTTTACTACTTGACAGCATCTTTTAAATGTCTTAAATGAAGTTAATTGATCTTCGTTGATAGGTTAAATTTAAATATTGTATTTCTTTTAGTATCATCAGTTGACTATTCATCATTCACCGATTGTTCTATCCGAAGTATTTGTGCTATTTCTAATGTATTCAAGTGTCTAGTTATTCTGAACAACTAAGGCACAGCGTGGAGCAACAAATTTCATTTCAATCAAATTATTCAATTGATCTTGAAGGACAACCAAATTATTGTGGTTTAAATGATACTATTGGCGACGTGAAAAATACGAAAAATGTCGTGTTTTACGGAAATATAGGGTTTTTTTAGTTCTTGATTTTTTTATTATTTTTTTTCATACTCTATTTTTGAAGTCATTTTCGATATTTTTTATCCTCATTTTATTATCCTTCTTTTCATTTCATGTCTATTCAATCCATTTTATAATTATAGATTATCGTTGATCATCTCAACGAGATTGATTTTCTCGCTTGAGCTGGTACAGCGAAAGTGAGAAAAGCAATCGAGTTGAGATGACCAATGATAATCTGTTTATCGCTATTTTACCTATGACGACGTTGTCAATTTCATGTCAATTTCATGTCAATTTCGTTAGCAGACCACGTGGCCTCTTTAGTTTCTAGCGATAATTTTTCCATCTCAAGCGAGAAGCATGATATGAAAATTATCACAAAAACAGATCAAAGGAAAAATGCACAAAATAGCGATAACATGATTTATAAGTATATTTTATTTTATTTCACCATGATTGGAAGACTTCCTCAAGTTGATTTCATATTCTTACATAAAACTACATAAAAACAGTTCAAATTGTAATGTATACCAGAAAAACACACTTTAACTATTGTACTTCAAAAGACGAAACTCAACTTTATTTAGGTATTTTTGACATACAGCTCTTCAACGGTTTCGGTACTTATACATCTTCGGATTTCAAATGTTTGGTTTTGAGCGTCCCTGATGAAGGTAAATCCAGAAAAGCGCTTCGGACGCAAGAAATTAATAACGTGTTGTTTTCAATATTTTATTGGCTTAGTATATATTATTACTTGTTTTACTGAATATATTTATTGAATTGACCAGCAATAGTAACTTTGTATATTTTCAATTGACTAATACTTTATAATATGTGTTTCTATGATGATGTGATATGTTTTGAGGAGGATTTGTATTGCACATTTCAATTGTAACATCAATTATAATAGTCAATAATTTGATTTTTCTAGGTTTTTTTTAATTATCTATGATACGATATTTTATTGTAAAAAAGATCAGTTGATAATAATGTAATTGTACTATTTGTTTTTAATTTTTTAATTTTTTTTTTATTTATTTAATTAAGGTACATTTACTGTAAAATTACCGGTAGATTACGAAATTTAAGCGTATTTTTAACCGTCCTGTTTTAAAAGTTCTTTATTTTTCTCTCATTCAAATGTTTTCACGGTGCATTATGGGAGCTATCAGATCAATGTAGGTAATATGTCATGACATTTTAATCAATGTAAACGATATAAAATATAACATAATTTTATTATTCTTAAAATATATTGGTTGCATATCCATAGACCTTCAATCGTCTTGATGCACCCGAAATTTTAACCAAGGAGGTGTTTGTATTCTTTCTTTTCTATTAATATTTAAACAATGTTTTTCTTAAGGTAGTACCCAACACCTTCACTAAAATTAATTTGGCTCGTTTAATTTTCATGAAATTTGGACAAAGTATTTACTTTGACCCTTTGACAAAAATATAAAAATGTCAAAAAATTTGAACCAACCTTTTTATCAGAAAAATTACACTGGTTATATAGGAGTTTGACAAACAATAATTTTGATCATTGCGAAGCTTAATCGTGTGATTCCTTTAAAAACACAATGTTTAGCTGATTTTACAGAGTTATCTCCCTGTAGTGTTAGGTACCACCTTAAAATAAACTTAAT
This sequence comes from Mytilus trossulus, assembly GCF_036588685.1. Lineage (NCBI taxonomy): Eukaryota > Metazoa > Mollusca > Bivalvia > Mytilida > Mytilidae > Mytilus > Mytilus trossulus. The sequence goes on along the minus strand of NC_086375.1, from coordinate 85,790,117 downwards.
TGGATTGGACCACAGGCCAAGTCTATGTAAAAACTTTCCACGCAACAAGTAAAAATATCTTCCGTAAAAAACACACACACAACATAGTGACAACTCAAAACTGTTTATTTCAAAACTACCTTATAGCTGACAGGAGAAAAAAAAGTGATATTATTATGTAACAAGCAAATTTTTAATACATGTATTAGAAATAGTATATGTAAAAAAAATGATAAATATAACTGATGCTTATTGAGTTAAATAAGTGATACAATAAACGGATAGCAATTAATTAAACTCTTTTTGTGTGGTTTTTATTAGCATATATATGTTAATATTTCGCCGTTTTCTCACAACAATTACACCCATTTAAATAATATACCGAATTAAAACAATTATGATATAGTCTCCCAGTATTTATATGTTGATATTTAAGTCCTTCGATGTATCTATCATGGGAGTACATACGTGACATTTTTGTGTACAATTGGTTGCTGCTTCCCTTTGTAATATTTTTTCTCAATCCTCTACAGTTTACATTTAATTACAAATAATATGTTTGTAACATCTTATTTTTCCAAATGTTAAATGTGACAATACTGTACGACAAATTGATACCATTGATGTTCTACAGGTGTGTTGTTACCTGGCAGCAAAATAAAAACACCTTTACCATAAAATTCTGTAATTGGTCAATGAGTAATATTTTCGTAATTTTCTCTCCACGATAGAAATCAACCTTAAACTCTAATTATTGGTTTAATTCTAAATAATAGGACAAGATGTGCAATAAAATAACTATTTAAGACACAAAGTACTCAATAACAGACTTCAGTGTATCGGTAGTACGGACAGTTCACAATACAAAATTACTTTGCCATTAAACAACCATAACTGTCTTCGTGAGAAATTTTTGTCCATAAGAGGAATACTTCACGATAGGATGATAATCAAGATGAAATAAATGCTAACGATAAATATGCAATAAAATGTCCGGTTACAAGACCCTTCCTTCTATTTTGCCACCCAAAGAGGTCCTACAATGTCAGATGAAGCGTCTGATGGAAAATCAAGGTAATAATTATGTTTGCATCTGTGGTCATTCGAAATTGTTATTGCACTGACCATTCGGAATATTTAAGATAATTATAGGAATCCTACTACACTGTTTTGTTAACAGTGTCTTTAAATTACAGGGTTTCATAGCAATGTTCAATTGACAACAAACGCGACGATACTATAAGTAATAAAATATACCTGATTTACCTTATAAGTATTTAGATATCACACGATCACTGTCCCAGTCGGTCAGTCATCGTGTTTCACGTAGTGTATCAATAGCGTTAAATAGTGACCGTTTCCACTAAAGCTGCGCTTAGCACTCTTCATTTACATCGTGGTAAACTTCTAATTATTATATAGGAACTAGTATGTAGTGGCATTTAGATTAGTATAGAAAAGAAAATGTGGTATGATTGTCAATGAGACAACTCTATTAAAGAGACAAAATGACACAGAAATTAACAACTATAGGCCACCTTAGGTCCTTCAACAATGAGCAACAGCCCATACAGCATAGTCAGCCTTAAAAAAACACAAAATGACAAATGTAAAACAATTCAGACGAGAAAACAAACGGCCTAATTAATGTACAAAAAAATGAACGAAAAACAAATACGTTACACAGCAACAAACGGCAACCACAGTGGCACTGAACTATAGGCTCTTTGTTTGGGACAGGCGCATACCTTTTATTTAATAGAAATTATGTGACTATTTCTGATGTTGAATTAAATGTTGGATGCAGGTTAAACATAAGACAGTATTCCAATCACGAAAATAGCCAATAGACATTTGGAGGTCTCTACTCTTCCATATCTAAATTTTAAAGAAGTCTTCGTAAAAAAATGTATACTAAAAAAGTACATATTACTGCCTTTATCGATATTTTTTTTTTAAATTACAATAAGTTAGTTAAATTTTTTCAGAAGACAGAAGAGAACAATAATCCCTGTTTGTTTCAGAAAATTGTTAATCTAATCTAGATGTCTGCAGTTTTTTAAAAAAAATATTTGAGTAATGTTTTTTGTGAATTTCTTTACTTTATTCGGATTGTACGTATTCAGGTAAACAAGAAAGTTGTAACTAAACTTGCTGACGGAAGAAATCCATCAAATGGTAAAATGAATAAATTAAGAAGTTATTAACTATCAAACTTCGAATACCATCTTTTTTCCACGAAAGGCTCGAATTGGCTATATCTAAAAATGCTAAAAATAAAAGCTATTTAGTAAGAATATATAAAAACATTAAGACCCATTAAGTACCAAAGAGAAATGTTGCAATCTATTTTATTTCCTTTTTAAACAAATTTAGACATTGATACGAGTATCCGTTTAAAACGGATAAATGTTATAATTTATATCGATTAAAGGAATTTTGTTATATTAAGATATCACATTTCAATATCGCGTGGAAATGAAAATTTCTTTTCTTTGAGAGGATAAAATAACACATCCATTTGTGCAATTAATAAAACTTTGACTGAAATATGAACAATATGGCCTCGTATTTGATACAGTTTTTCTTCATTCCAAACATGTAAAATTTACACCAAATTAAATAGTCAGGATAGTTGCTTCAGGCGCAGGTGGCCCTTAATACATTCGTGTTGATACATATATACCCAAGTGTTATGAAATTAAATTTCTGTAATTATTGGCACAACAGTTTTATCCTCAAACACATGATTGTAATAAACACCTGCTTTTATACCTTATTTACGACATCCTATGGTTTATTTACTCGTCAAAAAGTATCAAATCGTATATTTAAATTAGGAGTTGAATTTCTCTCATATAGTTGTAAGTTATTAATGAACTAACATTCAATTTAAGGTTGTATTAAAAGATAGAGTTTGTGTTATTCGAGCCCAAACGTCAAGTAAGCTGTAAAATGGTGTATTTGTTTCATGACTGTATAATAAGGGTAATATGTGTCTGGTTATCTCTTCTGATTGAAGTCTTTTTAATGGTGATGAAAAATAAATATGCTTAGTCATGATGAAGCATGGTGTAAAATTGTTGTGCGCTTTTTTAAGTACATACTTAAGTTATTATGTGGTGATGTAAAAAGTCTAATAATTTTTAGTGGTTTCAATTTTATTCCTTTTTTTGCACACAAGCACTTGTCTCAGAATTTTCCTTACCTATATACCTTTATATATCACTAAGATATCTAGGTAAACAAATTCTGGGACAAATGCCTGCATCACCATTATCGATTTTGATTGGTCAGGACGAGAGGGTAACATTAAAAAAAATGTCACTCGCTCAGCCATGTGATAGAGTAAATTAACACCCTCGTATTGGCCAATGATGAATCAAAATATGGCATTTTAACGTGAAGTATAATAATAGTATTTTTAAAACACAAAATGTAATATTTAAACACCCTTTGCAATAATCACAGGTCTTTTATATTCTTTTTATTTATATATTTAAACATAAAATAATTAAATGTTTTATGTTGTTGGTTTTTTTTTATTTCAAAAACTTTTTTCACCTCCGCTTATACTTTGAGGTTGTGCCAGTTAACAGATTATGACAAATTATGTTATTGTATTGCTTTATCGTCATGCTCACATCTTAACTCCACATAACTAATCAATATTTGCATTTCTTAGTTTATCACAAAACTCGGCGGTACATTTTGTAAGTTATCAAAGCTTTTGTTAAATTCTAAAGAATATTATAGAAGAAAATTCTTAGATAAACGAGACGAAGGTCTTTAAATAATCTCACGTCCTATGGACATTATTTTCTTCTGTCGGAAATCATTGGAAATCATGTTCATTTTGTAAGGTCTAAAAAAAATAACCTTTCATAGAAGAGTTAAGCAGTTCGTTGTTTGTTATCGGTACCATTAATATGATTTTAATTGACACGACATGCCCACACGACGAACATGAAATCTAATTTTTTCATATGTATTTTCTTTCCTTTTGAGACATGAAAATTATTTGCATGACTTAATTTCTGCATGCTGGTTCCAACAGTTCTTTTGATTTCTTCTAATTTTCCGCAACATTACGGAAAACAAGTAAAGGCAGCAGTCGCGTTGTATTGAGAATAAGAAAGTGGTCGTCCGCAGAACGGAAATACTTGTTAAATAACTTCATTGTCACGGCCATTTTACTCAATTTAAATGCAATAAAATTGTCATTATCGTTGCATTTTGAATAATGAACTTTGATGTTATATTAATGATAAATTCATAATTTGTATGATTCTTATTTTTATATTCTTTCAACTCATCTACAATTGATGACAAATCGACAGTGCTAAATATTTTGTACTTGTAAGCCTTTTGTATCTCCATGACAGAAGAATTTGTATGCATACACGTTTCCATACACTTCCTTTAATCAAAGAATTCATAACCGCGTTTCATAATAATTTAAATGATTGCGGATGTGTTTATGCATCATGTTCCCGTCAGTGCAGCGATTTACGATATCCAATGATAATTGAGCTACTAATTAACGTCATTGCTATCCAAAATCTAAGGGTTAAATCGGATACGGTTCCTATTGTTCCGAGTCATTTGGTAAACGTTTGATGACAAAATTTATATAACTATAGAATAATTGGTAATTATCTTAAATATTAAAGGTGTCAACTTATATTTGTGATACATGAAATTGACGACAACGGAAATTATAAATCAGGGTATTTTTTCCAATTGTCTAATGTTCGTTCGAGATATACATGCAGTTACCAACTCCATGATCATTACATCAACATTTGTCTGCACGTCCATATGTTTAACAAAGAAAATGTATTTCATTGTGTTACCTCCAAATGATATATTGAATATGATTAGAATGTGATATAAGTTGGTGCCGCTTTGAGGTAACTGGGGTTAAATCAACCAGCAGTCAGTCTATTTGCCCTCACATCTCAAGTTATCTAATAAACCAAATCGTGGTGTGATACTATGTGTGGGATAGGTTTTCATATTTGTATCTTCATTCTAACATGATCAGTTTAACGCTTAGAAAGATATTTGTGTTGCCATGAACGGTAAAACAAATTAAGGTGCATTGCATTTGTATAAACTGTTTACATTTTTTTGAACTTTCGGTCTTCAGTGCTCTTCAACTTTGTATTTGGTTTAGCTTTCGGACTTTTTTTTCAACTGATCGTCATTGGTTATGAAATTTCCAAAAAAACGTTCGAGTTCAGTTTTGTCTGTTATTTAATTATGTCGTTTCAATCTAGCATGGCATCCTGACTCAATCTAATACTTCGTCGATATGAGTCGAGAAGTGAGCCAGGATCCCAGGCTTTTTTCAATCCACCCCAGGATGATACTCACTGTCCATAATGAAATGTTTGAGGAATGAGTTTCATATATATACAAATTTATTTGGTAATCGTCAATGACAGTCAGCAGGGTTTAAGAACATCAGCTGTTCGGCCTGTTGGTCAAATGCGTTTTGTTAAACTATACCTTTTCCATCTTTTGGTCTTTTTGGAAAATGTTGTTTGTGCTGTATTTAGACCCTTTTACAACGAAATTTGTTTAACATGCACACGTATAAAAATTGCGGTTCTTATCCAACGCAATTAAAGGTTTAAACGTTGTTTTCAATTTAGACTTGTTTATTTATATATATGGAACAATGTGACATAGCTAAACTCTTCATTCAATAACATCTGTTTAACCGCAAGCGTCAAATCTTCCCGGCTATATAAAAGTCCTTGCTTGGAACGTAACTGCATGCTTCGAAGGAGACATTTCGTGTTTGCTGATATTTATCAATTAAATAATGTTTTATGATACCCAATTTAATCCGATATTAAAGTATAAATTGATAGCAACGCACTCTGTGTAATTCATCGTACTCCATTGAATTGATGTTTGGCAGGTAAAATAATCCAAAACAGCATCTGTATCACAAGCAAGAGTAAACCATGGAACAATGCCGGAATTGATGTGAATCGCGAAGGAGAGGTCATCGAATAGTTTTCATAGATGATTTTACAAAACACATTGTTATCAAATTTTAACAACTGTAATTCTAGATTTCGATATCTCTTTCTTCTCTAATAAAAACACCATGCACCTGTAAAGTTATTTGAAAACATTGATTCAGTATATTAAACTTGTTCAAGGAATTAATTTGAAAATGTAATTTTAAAAGAATAAAAACCTGTTTGTTTTTAACACTTATCTATTTGTATAAACATAATATACCAATGGTAATTTCGAAGTGTATACAATTTCTCTGAAGGAAAAGAAAACATTGTGTATATGTTACCTTGAATTGTATATGTTTTAGTAAACGAGTGATCATATGACAATGATGGGTGCGATATGTTTGCCAATATCTATATGGACCAAAAGACAAAATATAAACAAATACTGGTAACCGTATGCTCTTTAAGGGTTTCATTTTTGATAATTCATTTCCCAGAAATAAATCTTATTAAGTTCCTTCTGTCTGTGTTCATCTTCAACGGCTTTCTTAGATGTAAATATTACTTTAAATATATACTTGACATCTTCTCATGAAGAGGTTTTTAACAAAAGTCAAATCATTATTGTTTCTTACATCCCAGATATAAATAAAGGCAACATAAGTTTACCGCTATTCGAATTTTATAAATTGAAATTAGAAAAAGGAATCCGGGTTACAAACTAAAACTAAGGGAAACACATCATATATAAGAGAAGAATAACGACACGACAGAAACACACACAGAAAAGAACTATAATATAACAATGGTCATGTTCCTGAATTAGTGCAGGACATTTTAAGCAAAAATTACGTTCAAATCTGGTTTTGTAGCTAGCCAAACCTCCCGCTTTTATGGCAATGGTGAATTTAACATTAAAATTACAATATTATATATGACAGGACTACAATACTAATAAATTTTGGAGATCATACAGGACAGAGAAACCTACAAATAATAAATACCAAAAGGTACCAGGCTTATAATTTAATACGCCAGACACGTGTTTTGCCCACACAAGACCCATCAGTGACGCTCAGCTCAAATGCTCAGCTCAAATGCTCAGCTCAGTGCATAAGATCAACCAAAGTTTTTCGTCGGATTCATGTTGCTCAGTTTTTAGGTTCCAAGTTGTGTTGAGTGTACTTTTGTATGTCTGTTTGTCTTTTCTTTTTTCTTTTGGTGCTGTCAGTTTATTTCTGACTTATGAGTTTAAATTTACCTTTGGTATATTTCGTCTCTTTTTTACATATGGTATACGGGTATGCATGTTGTTAAACAGCTATAAATCATAGTAGAATTGGATAGATTCAGCGCTTTTCATATTGTCTTTTTTTTCTTCAAGAGACTAGTAGTATAATATTTTGGTTCGTTGATATCTCACATTTCCCCCCAGACACAATAAGTATAATGTGTCTATTTGCAAAGTAAGATAAAGGATTATTGGCTTCACGATTCGTTTTGATACAAGAAAACAATTAAAATACGAAGTTGAATATTGTTCAATTGAGGAAAAGTCAGTGTGCGTCTTGAAAAGAGCTTTTTATAAAGGACGCCTTTACATTGACATGAGGATATGAATAACATGGTCAATGCCACTACTGGTTGAGTTTTAATTCCCCGAGGGTATCACCAGCACTGTAGTAATCCGTGCTGACATGAATTATCATGGATATGGTCATATTTATAAATAAAATATTCACAAAAATTTGAATTTTTTTAAATACTATGGCTTTCGTACCTAAGAAAAGATTACCTTGGCTGTATTTGGCAAAACTTTTAGGAATTTTGGTCCTCAATGCTCTTCAACTTCGAAATTTATTTGGCTATTTCACTTTTTTTTATTTGAGCGTCACTGATGAATCTTTTGTAGACGAAACGCGCGTCTAGAGTAAGTACAAAATTTCATCCTGGTATATATGATAAGTTTATACATGTATAAGGAACAAGTGTATCGAATCAAGAGTTTATATTCGGCTTTGTATTGATATTGAAATATTGATTATATGCCAAGCACGTCCTCTTGAAATAAGTGTTTAAATACGAACAAACTTGCATCTGGGGATATTATTACCTGCAATGCACATTTGTTTAAATACGACAAATAGATATAAGAAAATGTGGTATGAGTGCCAATGAGACAACTCTCTATCTAAGTCACATTTTTTTTAAAGTAAACCGTTACAGATCAAAGTAAAGTCTTCAACATATATATGCCATATGGGGATAGTAATATCATGTAAAGGAACTGTGCCTAGAAATTGGTTTTTATATATAAAAAAAATATACGGCTATACATTTAAATGGGGATATTGGATGGAGAGTTGTCTCATTGGCACTCACACCACATCTTCCTATATCTATATAGTAATTACACGTAAAGCACATGTGTCTTGAGACAATTTTTTAAATTACGGCCAGTCATAAATATATGGGCGCATTACCTTTGCACCAACTTGTAAAAAATCCAATCTTTCATTTGCACCACAAGATTATATTTCATTTGCGCCAAAAAACAAAACCATCTGCGCCATTTCACAGATAATACAGGTAATATATTACCCGAAAGTTAAATATGCGTTGCTCTATCGTGATTAAGATTCTTAGACTACAGTATATCCCTCTGGATAATTTAAGGAGATTTACAACAAAACTGAGGTTAAGAATTATAAAGTGTTCAGAAGTTTGAGGTTGTTAATTCAGAACCAAAAAAAACAGAGGAAATAATTCTATTTTTATGAGTCACAAATATAGGTTTTCATATGTACTGAAAATTGTTGAGAAATTGTTTAGGTGTACAAAAATAAACTGTAAAGCAAGAATAACAACGGATAAGAACAGACTTATAACTAGAAATACTATAGTGTATAGTCCTTATGACTGTCTTTCAATTTTACTCCTTTGTGTATAGTGCTTTTTTTAGGTTTTGTTTTAGGATTTATGCATGTCCTGCACCAAGTCAGGTCGTGAGATATATGGCAGTTGTTATCAAATAATTCGTTTCGCTGTATGTTGGTGTTAGTTTGTGTTGCACTTCAGTGTTCCTGTTTTGTGGCGCAAATAAAGGATTTGGGGGCAAATGAACTACCAAGTGGCACCGATATATATATATAGGGGTAGTCATAACATGTTAAAGATATGTGTCTGGAAACAAGTGTTTATATACATCTATTCATTTAAATGCTATCAATTACATGTAAAATTCATAAAACTATCTTGCGACAATTGCTTTTATAAGTATACATTTATATAAGCATATACATTGCCTGTGAGGCACATGTGTCTAAAGACAATTGTTTAATAAGATTTAAAATCATTTACATATAAAAAAGAATGGGGGAATTTATATTTTATGTTTGGTAATATAATATATTTCTTGTAGCTATTATGCAAATTTCCATCCTTATCCCAACTAAATGTATAACAAAATAAAGATAATAAGCTCTAATAAAACCCGATGATTGTTGGATGAAACATCCCCGTAATGATGAATTATGACTATGACCCCTTCATAATTTATTATTCAAAGATTGCCTTCAAGTCTCATTGTGGTTTTTGTTCTGATAATTCTTCTTAATGTTGGTGAATAGCCATCTAATAGCATTTGATGATATTAAACGGAAAATCATCCAGTCATTAATCGGGTTAAATCAATACGTTTCTAGGCCTTGTTGATCGCTGTACTTGTCCTATTATATTGTATTATTCTTGGAAAACAGACTCTGGACAATAACACATATCTAGATTTAATACACTTAACTCCTATATGTAACATCAAAATAATTGTTATAAGAAATCCGGCTTAGTCAATTACAGTAATAAGATAAAGTGCGGTCTATTTTAACATTCCAAACTTGATTTATTTGTTTAGATTTGATGGTTAAGTCGAAATCATAAAATGATTCTCAAAGCGAATTGTTTTAGTACTGAGGAGGGGATTGAAAGGATATAATTTTCTTCTTTTATCATCGCTCTCTAGTTAACTTCATCCGGATTATTTGTAATAGTCATTTAGAATGTAACTATATTGTACTTATGGAACAAGAGAACATATAAAAGAGTTCTATTTATTCCAGATAACCGATTCTCAAAATTGTTTTCTTTAATGTGGTTGACAATAAATACTTAAAAAAACCTTGTTGTTAATCATAATTTTAATTGTAGATTTCTATTAATTTTGGTGAGATCGATTTGCAAAATAATGAAATACAAGACAACCACATCATTTAGACTTGTAACATTCAAGGCTTGTGTATTCATGATTGTTCTGTTTTTTCATAGACATTTAATTTATTATACTTTTATGCAAAGACTTGAATAGACAAATAGATCTGGGAATAACGGCCCTTAATGTTTCTCCAATGACGGAGATGACTACAATACACTATATATTAAAGGGGTTAATACTCTTATATTGAAGTAGAAGCAGAAGAAAGCACACACATTGATTTAGAAATAAGGTTTATTCAACATTTAATTCAGATATAAATATCCACATCTTCTGACAATAGTTCAAAACATAAATATGAAAGAGTATTAGTTAAATAAACTCACCATAGGTACCAGGACTAACTTTTGAATATACGCCAGACGCGCGTTTCGTCTACAAAATACTCATCAGTGACGCTCGAACCCAAAAGAGTTGAAAAGGCCAAATAAAGTACGAAGTTGAAGAGCAATAAGGACCAAAATTCCTAAACGTTTAGCCAAATACAGCTGAGGTAATCTATGCCTGAGGTAGAAAAGCCTTAGTTTTTCAAACATTCAAAAATTTGTTAACAGTTAATTTATAAATATAACCATATCAATGATAATTCATGTCAGCACAAAAAGTGCTTACTACTGAGCTAGTGCTACCCTCGGGAAAATAATTAAACTATGCAATATGATACAAAACAAAACATTTTTTTTTAATATCAATGCCAATTTATTTTAACAGTGGATTCATTCAAAATATAACCTTTTGTAGTTTTTTTTCTGTTCATCATTTTATACTGAAGCGTAATTTTGTGTTTTATTAAGTTATATAATAACCTAGCCCTTTGAGGGCGGACGGCTTGAAATGCAGTCCCGGAGATAAGATCGTGTCAGTACCACAGATAATATCATTTCCACCTTTATAGAACCTTTTTTGTATTAAAATATAAAGTTACTCATTATTTTATATTAACAACGACTAAAATGTATATAAAATTAATATGATTATTGACAAAACGTCCTTTCTTGGTAATTTTATGACTGTTTTACGATCTCAGCAGAAGAAAGAAGTTTTGGACAATTTTGTTGGAGTATCGGATTGACACGACACTTTTATGGGCATTTAAGTAATAAAATCGGATAGGAGCGAGTAAATTTAACTCTACGCATTTCATCATAATTATGAAATACTCGATAAAGAATGGTAATAAATAGTTTACCGGCTACCTCTATGGTTCAACTATTAAAAAGAACTTCAAGTGGGTTTCAAAATACAAGTTCTATTTGTAATGTAGGTATCACTGTCATCAATCTGGATAAAGTATCAAATTTAAACTATTAATACTGCACTTATAATGAGAAATTACAGCTTTGCCGAAAATTCATGTCGTAATTAAAAGTTTTGTTTATTTCTCTTTTTATCAGTTGATCAACCTTAATTTATATTCTCATCTTCTCAAGGGATATAAACTCTAAGTCAGGAATGTCACAGTTTAAACCCAGTCTAAGACCTGATGGTAACATATAACATAAAGGGGGGGGCCGAAATATACCAGAGGGACAGTCAAACTCATAGATTGTAAATGAACTGACAACGCCATGGCTGAAATAAGGAGACAAACAGACAAACCACGGTACAGAAGACACAACATAGAAAACCAAAGACTAAGCAACACGAACCCCACCAAAACCAGGGGGTGATCTCAGGTTATCTGTACTTGTTGTCGTACTTCAAATACGGTTCCAACTCCTCAGCTAAAAATGACTTTGTCGTTTTTAACTGGTTTATTTCAGAATGTAAATCTGTTATATATTATGTTTATCAAATATGGAACAGTTTTACCAATGAAATCACTATGAGTAATAAACTTGTATATTTTAAAACAAAACAAAAATTATGATATTTTAATGGAGATGCAGATTAATATTCTTTTTCATTCATACCTATATACAATAGTATATCATTTATATATTATTATAATATTGATTGTAGTATGAATAAGTTGTCGTTATTGTGAATACTCTCATGGAGATAAGTATAAACTAATGGGAATATTTTCTTGAAATAAAGATTATTTATTTCATTCATTTTTGGACAACATCATGGTTTGGATGTTAATTATGGAAAACTATTTGACAGTTGAGTGCGCCAATAGAATATATTCTGCTGGGTAAGTAATTCCAAGTTTGTTGAAAGTGAACATCAATCCCATTGACCTTGAAATAAAGTATATCATTGTCTTGTTTACTTTATTCCGAATGTTTTTCTATGTATACTGGGTGTCCCCTATGGAATTGGTCAAGTTCGTTATGCATGAGCTTTAGTTTTAATTAGAATTTTAATCGTCCGCGTGATTTTAATTAATGAATAAAACAGAAAATCTCGTCATTTTCACATAATAAAAGGTATCAGATAGATTGAAATCATGATAAGAAAATAATCAAATGATGTTGTTAATGAAACCGCAGACTCCTTTGTTGATCGTTCAACCAATTCGAATATTCTGAGATGCAATTTCACTTCACTACAAAATGGACGGCCAATAAGAGCTTGATCTCTTTTTAAATAAAACATCATTTTGTGAACAATGAATCATTATTATTTTAATCCACACGACCTATGAATGTCGATCAAATAAATGAACAGTTATATTTCACAAGAGTGTAGTTGTTACGGATATTGTGCAGCATTATGTAACTGAACAATCGACGTGCGCAATGGTGTCACGCCTTTATTTAATAGTCATTAGGTTTAATTAAACCAATAAATTATATCTAACAGTGGCACTTTGGATTGTGATCAGGTTTCGGAGCACGTACTGTTCGTTCATAACCATCTTTAAAATTATTAACATTGAAATAGCAAATTCATTATTGTTATATCTAAAAAAAAAAACATTGGCGCTTTTTATCGTTCGAATTGTTTCACATTTTGTTATACAAGAGCTTTTTGTAGCTTACTGTACGATATGGGTCTTTGTTCATCATTGAAACGTGAAAAAGGTCCTTGTCTTTTGGTATTTATGTTTTGACTTCTATCAGGGTTATACGACTGAAATACAATAACATTGCTGAGGGACCGTTGTCATACATTAAAATTAACTCATAATGACATTCTGACGTTAAATAAAATCATGCAAGTACTAGTAAGATGAAAAGAAGTTCAAATGAAATCTGTTTTCAGTTTCAAATCAAAATATTTTACCGAGACATACAAATGACAATACCTACAAATATACAAAATGCAATGCTAACAAAATTCGGCATCATCTTAACAATTATCTAGACAAGAAACTAAAATAACAACTGAATTAAGTTTAAGTATATCTTTAGTTATCAAAGGAGGTGATAATTTTGCAAATTTTGATACGTAAGCACTTTTGGGGTCAAATATTTTGATTTAAACGTTCCTGGTGACGATAAATCCGAACAGGCGCTTCGGAGGAATAAAAAATATAAAGTGTTACATTCATTTTTGAAAAGATAACAATTTTTTAAAATAATAGTTTGAGAGCAGTCATAAACTACGGATACAATGGACATCAACAGTGATTCATATGTAAATATCATCTAATTAGTAGTACAGTTAAGGGTGACAATAACGTTGTAACATTATGTTGCACTATATAGTTTATCAACTATACATATTTCTATTCGGATTTCGGAAAAATTGCGGATTAAAGGGGGCGTAAATAAAGACAACAGTAGTACACCGCTGTTCAAAAGTCATACATCGATTGAGAGAAAACACATCAGGGTTACAAAATAAAACAGAGGAAAACAACGAACCACAGAAACCCAGACGTGCAACAACAATTTAACGACCATGCAACTCGACGAAAAATAAGCTGCAACACTTTAAGCTTTCCCTTTTTTTAAACTCTCTGAAACTCATCCTTGATTACAGGATTAAATTAGTATTGATGAACAAATATAGATTTGCATTTTAGATAATCACAATAAACTTGCCTATGTCTGCCATACATTCATATTTCACTTTGATTTTTCAATTTATCTCAAATAATCATTCTCGAAGATCACAAATTTTATAGGTGTTAATTATTCATAATCCATAAATGCAAAATTATCACATCGAGTTCTATTTGGTTTTACTCTCGCCGCGTGAGGCAGTTCGTATTTCATCCATGAGTTCCGGCGCGCCTCTAGGAGTCGCCATTTAACGTCAAAGATAAGCGAAATCGCCTTATTATAGGCATTTGTCTAACACGTAAGAGATTTTATATTAAACGATAAATGACAATCTGTCAGCAATGTTTTACACTTCACAAAAGATTTTCCACTGAATAATTACTTCATCAATATGTATATTCCTTTATTTCTAATAAAATCACTGTGTAATTATCTCCAGTGTTCAGATTTAACATATGAAACTGCCTCACCAGGGGCGTAAACACGGAAACGATATCTTCATAATAGTTTTGATCAAAGTGAATATTATAAAATGACATCATCGGTCGCAGAGTGGGTTATACAAACATTTCAGGTAACTTTATTCTTACTTTTTTAAGTATTTTATTTAGTTGGATTTTCTGATATTAGTTTCTAAACTTTCGATGTAGATACATCATGAGGTTTGTTTCATTCTTATATTCCTCCATTTCACTCCTCTAATCATTTGGCAAAACTGTGGTTCATCTCATTCTAAAGTCCTCAATTCAGTCCTCCAATTTTTTGAAAAAAATGATTTACATCTCATTCTAACAGTCCTCCAATTTTTTGAGGAAAAAAATTATTTACATCTCATTCTAACAGTCCTCCAATTATTTGATATACCCCTGGTTATCTCATTCTTAACGTGTATTAATTCAGTCATCCAACAGTTTGATAAAACTGGTTTGTCCATCTCATTCGTCCCCGAAGGTATCACCAGCCCAGTAGTCAACACTTCAGTGTTGTTGACATGAATATCAATAATGTGGTCATTTTTATAAATTTTCCTGTTTACAAAACTTTGAATTTTTCGAAAAACTAAGGATTGTCTTATCCCAGGCATAGACTACCTTGGCCATATTTGGCACAATTTTTTGAATTTTGGATCCTCAATACTCTTCAACTTTGTACTTGTTTGGCTTTATAAATATTTTGATATGAGCGTCACTGATGAGTCTTATGTAGACGAAACGCGCGTCTAGCGTACTAAATTATAATCCTGATAACTATCTAGTAGTCCTTTCAATTAAATCCTCCAATTATTAAAAACAACTGAGATTCATCTCATACCCAAAGACCTAAAATCATTCATGCATTCTGATTTGGTTTATTAGTTCATATCTGATTAACATTCTTAGCGTTTGGTCATATATTGTCATTGGCATAGTAAGATAATAAGCTATACGTATTTAAATGTTGGTGCTGGGTAGTCATTATGGGGAAAATAGTTTTTGAAGATCATATGTTGAATTCTAGGTAGAAGAACATATTCAAGACTTTTTTTACTGAGGGATGAATTTGATATTATTATTTATTATCGTTGATACCCTGGCTTGGAGCTTATAATCTAAAAGACTAAAAAGTATGCTTGTTATTTAGGCCTTCGTCTTGAAAAAGATGCCACACACAAGAAAATGCCTGTATCAAGTCAGAATATTACAATTGTTATCCATTCGTTTGATGTGTTTGAGCTTTTGATTTTGTCTTTTGATTAGGGACTTAGCGTTTTGAAATTTTCTCGAGAGATAAGTATTTTTGTGATTTTACTTTTCACAACTCCAAAATAGAATCTATGACAAACACAATTTATTCAGTTTGTTTAAGGTCAGCTTCCCAGTCTTTTGTAGTAACATTAGAATTTATCCCGACAATTGACTTGCATAAAAGTAGATCAGTTGTAGTGTGCCACTGATTGTTCTCAATTTTACTAAGGCAGGTATACTCTTAATTCATAATCTTGCGGAAATTGATTTTGAGTTCAGAGTATACTTCTATTGCCTTGAGAATAATCTGCCGAACATTTCAACTTTTCTAACTGTATGCAAAGTCAATTGGCGGAATAAATTATGTTACTACACAAAACTAAAACGCACTAATAACAAAACATGTTAAAGATATTAATGTTTTTGTTTCTTGGATAAAATTTTAAATATTCTAGATGCTTATGTTATATAAAAGTATAATTATATGTCTTGCTTTTTTCAGCTGCAATGGATCTTTTCCAGAAGGAACGGTTTGTCTTTCAATTTAAAATGGAAAAAAAACTTATCAATGATTTATTCATAAGTTGAAATGAGGCTTTGAAGTAAAGTAGTTTACCGATATTCAAGGTTAATAAATCGGTTGAGAATTAAAAAAATATGTTACAAACAACATCTTACGGAATCACACGGTAAGGGTCTTCTGATATGTATGTAACACCCGCAAAGTAAGCTAACTTCCAGGAACTGTCATCATGTTTTAAATTGCCCTTTGTGTTAGAGTGTGATTTCTTTTGATTTTAACTTGTTTATTTGTTTTTCTTTTGATAGTTTCCTGAGTTTTTGTAAGTTGTTTTTGGGGGTATGTTATATGTGTTATGCTTTATACTGATCTGATATAAGAAATAAACTCTCTTCGACCCATTCGTATGTTGTGTTTTTCAAAACTACGTTAGATAAAGGTACTTGGATTGAGCGCTCACATACATTTAAACTATATATGTTTTCGATTTTGTTCTAAACTGTTTTGAGCGCCCCTGACGAGCTTGTGTAGATAAAATACGCGAGTGGCGTTCCAAATCATAAGCTTATATTCTTTGATGAATATTTTTCAATCAATGAGTCGATGCCACTGATGGTAAGTCCTCAATGGTTCACCAGCTCAGATTGTTTCTGTTAGGATGTTCATTTTCTGTAAATGGTCTGTTTTAAAATGCTGAGTAATCATAACACTAGGTGTGCACTGCCTTAATTATATTTGGCACAACTTTTCGGAATTTTCAGTTTGTAATGCTCTTCAGCTTCGTATTTGATATGGTTTTCCTGCCGTTTTGTTTCATGCCAAACTGGTCAGTTTCGTGTAGACGAAACACGCATCTATTGAACACAATTATAAGCCTGATATTTTTGGTGACATTTAAAAACCGATGGGTAAAAGCCACTACCAGAAGACGTTTCGTTTCAAGTATATAACTAGTCAGCATGTGTAAATTTACTAAATAACATATTGATTAAGGGACTTATCATTTTTTATCTGGGAGGGGGGTTGGTCAAAATACAGGGGGGGGGGTCAAGTTTTATTCTGTATGTGGAAAAGGGGGGTCCAATGTTTTTTATAAATTCAAAGTGGGGGATCAATATTTTTTACACATGGAAATAAGTATTTCACATACTTCAAGATACAAAATATCAAGAAGAACATTACAACAGTCAAATCGAAATATATTTTAACACGATTTATATACAATTAAGTAAGACATCACAAGACGTTGGTGATGTAGGAAGCTGTATAGATGCTTCATAATTCGAATAATTCAGTCGTTATAAACATGTATTCACTCACTTTGATCACTCAATTACTGCCAAGTTATGTTTTAATCTGCTCAATAGTTTGAGAAAAATTACGTTTAGTTTAAAACGAAATCTACAGCGATTTGTGCAATATGTTGTCCAAAAATACAAATCATGCTGCATCATCAAACTAATATAATGTAGAGTAATAAATTCTCCTATAAATGATAAATATTCATCTTATTTGCAAACAAACAGTTGAAGTTTTTATTTTGTACTGTTATACCACTGTCCCAGGTTAGGGGAGGTTGGGATCCCGCTTACATGTTTAACCCCGCCACATTATTTATGTATGTGCCTGTCCCAAGTCAGGAGCCTGTAATTCAGTGGTTGTCGTTTGTTTATGTGTTACATATTTGTTTTGCGTTCATTTTTGTACATAAATAAGGCCGTTAGTTTTCTCGTTTGAATTGTTTTACATTGTCTTATCGGGGCATTTTATAGCTGACTATATGCGGTATGGGATTTGCTAATTGTTGAAGGCCGTACGGTGACCTATAATTGTTAATGTTTGTGTCATTTTGGTCTTTTGTGGATAGTTGTCTCATTGGCAATCATGCCACATCTTCTTTTTTGTAGAATATTAATACAAAAGATGAATCTGAGATGATGAATGCCATTTTTAATAGAATGGGGGTCAGATCTTTAAATGTTTTACCGGGGGTCAAATAAAAATAGTGAAATATTATAGGGGATCATGAAATTTTGTATGTTTGATTTCAAAATACCCCCCCCCCCTTTTCCCAGGTAAACAATCCCTTATTCGAAGCAGTATTGAACGTTTAAGATAAATGGAGATTACCATAATATCTTATAACAATTCTAAAATTCTTTACTAGTATCACTTGGTATATTAAACTGTATTACAAAAGAATTCAAAACACTTCAATATTACTTTTATTTCAAAATATCATTTCCAATTTATTTCTTGATGATTTGAAGTAATTTTGATCAGAAATTCCAATGTTTATCATTTTAAGTTCGTTTGATCAGAAACCATTATAATCTGCTGTAGAATGATCCAATTTCAAAATATTTGATTTATTATGAGCTTAACCATCAGCATACTTCCACTGTCATAATTTTTTTTCTGTCCTTTTATCTTGGTTGCTGAATTATTGAAAAACAAGATAAGACAATAAAATAGATGAGGTATTGACTATCTTAAAGCAGTCAAAGTATTCCTGACACCACATAATTGCATGTTGGGAAGGGCGTTGGGGTTGTTATGTTATTCCAGCACAAGCAAGCACTCTGAAAAAGTGGTAGTGAAACCAGTTTCTTTATGGGGTATATAACAATATTCAAGCAGTGAAGGTAGGGAAATCAATTACATTATGGAGGCATTGGTGATATTCCAGCAGTACGCATTTAAAGTGGTAACCAAGGGAGTATACTAAACGGCCACAAAGTGCAGTGTACATACTATATGCGTTTATTCTTTCAAAAAGTTTGATGCCCTGCTGTACTCGTGCGTTAATAGTCCTGCTTGTGGATGTTATTAAGTAATCTCATTGAAGTTGAAGTTGAAGTGCAAGTAAGTACTTCGGATCGGTTGTAGTGACGAAACCAAACTAATAGAGGGGGAGATTACGATATTTAAGCTGCACTTTATAGAAGTACTCATAGTCCTGTGAAAGCGCACCTATTTCTTTGTGGCGGAACTATCGATATTCCAGCAACACAAGCAAGTACATTTGTAATTCCGATCCAATGGAGGTGAAACAAAGTACATTGTGTGAGAGCAAACGTTTATCTAGAGGTCCACGCTATAATTGATCCTATAGAAAAGAACCCCATGTCGTTGGTTGGAAGTTAACTATCTAACAGTAGCACAAGCAATCACTCCCGATCCAGTGATGTTGGTTTAAACCTGTGGGAGAACTCACGGTCTTCAAGAAGCACAAGCTAGTACATCAGATGCAGTTGTAAGGAAATCAATTCATTGTGGAGAAACTTAAGATCTACCAACAGCACCAGTACGTACCTCATATGCAGTGTTAATGAAACAATTTTCATTGTTGGGTGATCATGAAATTCCAGCAACACAAGCAAATGTTCTTTGTTCAGTGGTAGTGAACAGAATTTTATTAACGGACACTAACGATCTACCTACATCACAAGAATGTACTGTTGAGCTAGTGGTAGTGAAACAAACTGCATTATGGAAAGTTAAAAATCTTACAACTTTACAAGCAAGTACTCCTGATTCAGTAGTAGGGAGCCCGATTTCCTTTTTCTTTGCGAGAGAGCAATCTATCTTCCCGCAGCATTATCTCATTATTTGAGCTGACTATCATCTCCGCAGCACACTCGGGTACTTCCGATCATGTGGTATTGGGACCAATTTTATAGTGCATGACACGTTATCAAATTAACGATAGAATGATTCTTCTATAAAGTCTATGAAAGACAACTCGTGGATTAAAGAAGAAACACATGTGAAATATATATAAAAAAAACACACACACATTTATAGAAAAAAGTAAAATCACAAAAGTACTGAACTCCGAGGAAAATGAATAAAATGGCGAAATCAAATGATAAAACACGTCGAATGAATGGACAACAACTGTCATATTCCTGACGTGGTACAGGCATTTTCAAATGTAGAAATTCGTGGCTTGAACCTTGTTTTATAGCGCTAAATGTCTAACTTGTACGACAGTCGCATCAAATTCCATTGTATTGACAACGATGCGTGAACAAAACAAAGACACAATAGGGATACAACAGCAACACGAACCCCGCACAAATCTGGGGGTGCTCCGAAAGTGAAAAAGAACCTGCTCTACATCTGGCACCCGTTGTGTTATACTCATGTTATTACAAGGCGGCAAATAGTCTAATACGCTAGTTCAAATTCGTGAAAAAGGGGACGGGGTGGTAGTTACGACATCAGGAACATATCCAATGTCATCTCAATAACGGTTTCCAATAACGGTCAACCAACTCAAAAAAATGAAACAAACAGAAATCCACGATCAAATTTAGCACGAACGGCATAAGTGAGGCGCCTACCAAAACCAATAACAACAACAACAACCAACAAAAAACAATAGGGCTAACTGTAATGAACAGGCAGGATATATAAACTTAATCAAAGATACCAGGATCAATCAAATAATTCTTATTCTAATGAGAAAAATGCTGTATTCATTAGTTTGTGAGTTCATCATACTGCATCATACAGTATCAGGTTTGCACATTGTACATGTATATACTTATAAATAAAAGCAACTCTTGAGAAACCTGACTGCTTTCTTTATTCATGTAATACAGTGACAATGACATTGCAAGAACAAAGTATTACCGGTAATACCTCATTGGTCACAAGTACATCGGTTCAATCATATTCTTGACTGTTTGTATTTATATTGGATAGCATCCATAGAAAAAAACCTTGGCAAATGCAGTTCTGTTGTGTGTCTTATCTACCCTAAACAACTAAACTACAAATATGTATGCAACGTATTTGTTTCATACTGTGTAGAAATCAATAGACAAATGTCATTCTATGCTCACATACCTGAACTGTACTTTGTTTATGGCAAAGAAATCTTGGATTATTAAGGACATTTTTTATGTAAATAAAGCAAATTATTTATTTTTTCTTCTAATTTTCTCGTATAATATAAATTCACAAAAAATACTGAACTCCGAGTAAAATTCAAAACGGAAAGTTCCTAAACTAATGGCAAAATCAAAAGCTCAAACACATCAAAAAAAATAAAATCACAAAAATACTGAACTCAGGGGAAAACACATTTAAAACGAAGGAATAACAACTGTCATATTTTTGGCTTGGAACAGGCATTGTCTGCTGTAAAAGATGGTGGATTCAACCTGGTTTTATAGCTAGCTAAAGTTCTCACGTGTATGACAACCGAATCAAGTTCCATTATATTGACATCGATCTGTGAACAAAACGAACAGATATAAAAGGTAAAAATGTCAAAATACAGGAGTCAACATTGTGTTACATTCTCAATCACTAAAAAAACAAACAAATATGCAACAAAGAAACACAAAAAGGCATATAGACCAAGCACATCAGCAAAAATTAAAGACAAGAATACACAAATTTACCGTA
Source organism: Mytilus trossulus (assembly GCF_036588685.1). Classification (NCBI taxonomy): domain Eukaryota; kingdom Metazoa; phylum Mollusca; class Bivalvia; order Mytilida; family Mytilidae; genus Mytilus; species Mytilus trossulus. The sequence goes on along the minus strand of NC_086375.1, from coordinate 85,768,323 downwards.
TTTTGTTTCCCACAGAAATTCAAAGTCAAAGGGACGTAACTGAAGTTGGGCATAACAAATGAGTAAAACATTGTAAGTTTGCTCGGTTTGTTGAAGTCTTTCCCAGTTATTTTCAAAACATTTAATGTCTTGCAGCCTTTTAACAAATATTTGAAATACTAAGTTACTGAATTCCTTCCATTTTCTTTTTAAATTATACGTGTAGATTCATAAAGTTATGTGAAGTTCTCTCTCCAAATTGGTGACCCATTACACAATAGGACTTACGTTATGGTACATTATGTTGCTCGTTATAAGTTAACTACAAACTAGTGAACCATTGCAAACTAGAACTGACTTCATGGTATCCTATGTTGATCGTTCTAACTACAAATTGGTGAACCATTGCACAATCAGACGGACGTTTTGCAACCCTATGTTGCTCGTTCTAACAACAAACTGGTGAACGATTACATAATATGACTGGCGTTATGTTTTCCTATGTTGCTCGTTCTATATACACACTCATTGGTGAATGATTACACAATAAGGCGGACTTCATTGTACCCCATGTTCCTCGTTTTCACTACGTTAGATAACCTTATGTTTCTCTTTCTAACTATAAACTGGTGAACCATTACACCATAGGACTAACGTTATGGTACCCTATGTTACTGGTTCTTACTAAAAGCTGGTGAAGTATTACACAATAGGGATGACGTTATGGTATTTTGTGTTCCACGTTATAACTACAAACTAGTGAACTATTACACAATAAGACTGACGTTATGGTATTTTGTTTTCCACGTTCTAACTACAAACTCATGATCGGAACCATTACACAATAAGACTGACTTTATGATATTCTGTGCTCCACGTTCTAACTATAAACTAAACTGGTGAACCATTTCACAATAAGACGGAAGTTATATTACCATATGTTGCTCGTTGTTACTACAATCTGGTGATCCATTACACCATAGGACTGATGCCATGACATGCTACTCTATGCTGCTCGTTCTAACCACTAACTGGTGGACTATTACACAATAAGACTGACGTTATGGTATTTTGTTTTCCACGTTCTAACTACAAACTCATGATCGGAACCATTACACAATAAGACTGACTTTATGATATTCTGTGCTCCTCGTTCTAACTATAAACTAAACTGGTGAACCATTTCACAATAAGACGGAAGTTATATTACCATATGTTGCTTGTTGTAACTACAATCTGGTGATCCATTACACCATAGGACTGATGCCATGACATGCTACTCTATGCTGCTCGTTCTAACCACTAACTGGTGAACTATTACACAATAAGACTGACGTTATGATATTATGTGTTCCACGTTCTAACTACAAACTAGTTTACTATTACACAATAAGACTGACGTTTTGGTATTCTGTGTTCCACGTTCTAACTACAAACTAGTTTACTATTACACAATAAGACTGACGTTATGATATTATGTGTTCCACGTTCTAACTACAAACTAGTTTACTATTACACAATAAGACTGACGTTATGATATTATGTGTTCCACGTTCTAACTACAAACTAGTTTACTATTACACAATAAGACTGACGTTATGATATTATGTGTTCCACGTTCTAACTACAAACTAGTTTACTATTACACAATAAGACTGACGTTTTGGTATTCTGTGTTCCACGTTCTAACTACAAACTAGTTTACTATTACACAATAAGACTGACGTTTTGGTATTCTGTGTTCCACGTTCTAACTACAAACTAGTTTACTATTACACAATAAGACTGACGTTTTGGTATTCTGTGTTCCACGTTCTAACTACAAACTAGTTTACTATTACACAATAAGACTGGCGTTTTGGTATTCTGTGTTCCACGTTCTAACTACAAACTAGTTTACTATTACACAATAAGACTGACGTTATGATATTATGTGTTCCACGTTCTAACTACAAACTAGTTTACTATTACACAATAAGACTGACGTTTTGGTATTCTGTGTTCCACGTTCTAACTACAAAATAGTTTACTATTACACAATAAGACTGACGTTTTGGTATTCTGTGTTCCACGTTCTAACTACAAACTAGTTTACTATTACACAATAAGACTGACGTTTTGGTATTCTGTGTTCCACGTTCTAACTACAAACTAGTTTACTATTACACAATAAGACTGACGTTTTGGTATTCTGTGTTCCACGTTCTAACTACAAACTAGTTTACTATTACACAATAAGACTGGCGTTTTGGTATTCTGTGTTCCACGTTCTAACTACAAACTAGTTTACTATTACACAATAAGACTGACGTTATGATATTATGTGTTCCACGTTCTAACTACAAACTAGTTTACTATTACACAATAAGACTGACGTTTTGGTATTCTGTGTTCCACGTTCTAACTACAAAATAGTTTACTATTACACAATAAGACTGACGTTTTGGTATTCTGTGTTCCACGTTCTAACTACAAACTAGTTTACTATTACACAATAAGACTGACGTTTTGGTATTCTGTGTTCCACGTTCTAACTACAAACTAGTTTACAATTACACAATAAGACTGGTACCCTATGGTCCATGTTCTCACTACAAACTGGTGAACCATTACATATATCGTGATAAATATAAGTGTTGTTTACCTTTTATCCGGTAAAATGGCTAAATGCAAACACCATTGCGATTTCAACTTAACAATTACCTGTCAAAGTCAATTAGCTTATAATCTAGAAAGCCAGACGCCGTTATATCTACATGTAATTCACTTTGATTGCGCTCAAATCAAAACAGTTTGATGGCAAGATCAAATACGAAATCGAATGGCAGTGAACCATGAAATTCCAAAAAATCATCACAAAATTGGCTAAAGCATACTATGTCTGCGACAGAACAAAACATATATGTGTAACATTTCATATATATAGAGTAAATTCATAACATCATTTATGATCTGCAAAAATCTTTAAGTTACACGATATTAAAAAGAACTTTATAATATCTAATAAGATTACGATATGTGTTCTATATTTGTCGATTTTCTTAGAAATTGACAAAGCTAGTATTTGGTTCATCAGATTAATGATGCCATCAGAATCTTGAGTTGTCCTTTAAGATTTACGTGACTTCTATATTGTCTTGATAGAACGACGAGTTATGTCGCATATCCTTAATTAATTTCAATATTATAATACCATCACCAGAATCTATTCTGAGAAGAAAAAAAAGACAATCAGTTTAATGCTGTGTCAAAATAATATTTACTCGGAATGGTTGCACAAAAAGAAGAACCATTCCCTGTATTTACATTTTAGTGATTGAAATACCTAGTAAATAGTTATCTGTTTAGGAAATACCAAAACAAATGTTGTGCTGTGTTTTAGTTACGTCTGTAGAAGACAGTCATTCAGCCAAAAAACTTCGGGAGAAAAAGATACGCGCGTCCAAGGTAAGCAGAAAAATATTTTGTCTTCAAAAAAAGTGAAATGAAAATTTTATCAATATAACTTTTTACAAATATATAAAGTACTATAATAAACTTCATTTTTGAATTTGAACACATTTTTTCAAATAAGTCAATTCATATTTCTTGCATATATTAGCTTAAAGTTTCCTGGCATATGTTGACTACCATTACTACATATCAAAATCCGTAAAATATCGTTTAATCTCGACTTTCGGACTAGATTCTTGACAATTATTGAAGAAATTCTGACTGAATGGTGTAAACAATAAAATTGGGGGAAAAGCAATGAGGAATATGTAAAATGCGCAGACAACAACTGAAGGCCACCAATGGGTCTTCAATGCAACTAGAAAATACCGCACCCAAAACTGGTCCTCAGCTAGCCCCTAAATAAAAGTATGTACTAGTTCAGTGAAAATGAACGTCATACTCATATAAATGAACTAAAAATTTTAAAAAACACACACAAGATAAGTAAAGGTAAGAGGCTCCTGGCTTAAGACAGGCGCAAACATGTGGTGGGGTTAAACATGTTTTGTGAGATCTCAACCCTCCCCTATACCTCTAGTCACTCAATGTATAGAATAAAGAAACAGATAGCAATACGCACAGTAAAACTCAGTTTAAAAGAAGTCCGAATCCGATGTCAGGATAAGTAAATGACAATGAGAAAAAGATAAACAAAAGACTACTAGCAGTTATTGAAACACAATGTATTATCTCTAGACCTCAATTAAACTGATTGATTGATTGTGTCTTCATCATCAGCATCTGAAAATCAATATACATGTATAAGCATATACACATAACGAAACTAACTGTTTCTGAGGTGTAAAAAATATTTCGATCTTTTAGATTCAATACTTGCTTTTAATTACACTTTTAACAGTGTTAAAAGAAACGGGCAAGACATATACATGTACTATATACCTTGTCACAGTACCGGTATAGCGTATACTGTTACCAGACCTATCTCACAAGTTAAATATTGGTAAAACTTGAAAGTTTACTTTCATCTGACTTTATCGTTTAATTCAGTATTTATTGGAATAAGTATATTGTTGGTACCACGTGCACTGTTGACATGATTTATTTGTAATCTATTTTTGTATTTTTGTGTCAAACTTTCATATCAATATTGAATATAATCAACTAAAAGTAGACAGGAAACATGAATACTGGCTATCAATTCGAATGGAGTATCTCTTTAATCTTCTAATTAACTAAAACACATTTCCAGAGACACGTGCATAGAAGTTCACGTTAACAGTTACATACATGTATGTATAAACATATTTTTGTTTATAAAAAGCAAAGATGGAATAAAGGCTAGCATGAAATAACTAGATATTACTAGAAGAATTAGATCGTTTGTTTTCCTGTTTGGATGATTTTTCACTAGACTAATAAAGTCATGTTGTGGCACAGACACTTGTCTAAGAAATTTGTTTCCTATATACCTTAATCATTGTTAATATTAAGGTGTAAAAGGGGGGAAATTCAGAGACAAGTGCCTGTGTGTTTGGTTCTTATTAGCTTGCTGCTCAATGTGAGCAAAGGCACCGTGTTTAATGCCGTCTTTTTAATTACCTTTAATAGTTTACATTCATAAAAAGGGAAGAGGATTGTAGTTACAACAAGGAACATGTCTGATATCATCTATGAAACGGTTAATCCATAACGGTCAACCAACTTGTGATGGCGTCCGTAAAATTTACGATGGGATGATTTCAACTTCACCGTTTGAAACTCTTGGTTTACGTGATAGCTTCCTTGTGAACAGCAATCCTCTATCAAGGAAATCATAATAGGAAATACAAACCCAGGAGTGTCGTATCAATTTGGGGAGATATATATACTCCGTATGTATAACCGGGTGTTTTCCGTGTTATAGTGATGCAAAGACGGAATACCAATACTTTAAACTTTATTAGCAAGGTCCGGACAGTACCAGACCTAAGACATAAACTGACCACAAAATAGCATACACAAGAATATATAAAAACAGTTTCTATAGCAAAGGATTAGTGTCCAACGGATTAACTTGTCATGGTTAGAGTGATTTCCATCACGACAAACCTATATTTTGAAATAGAATTAATAAGACACAAAGAATTATATATGCATGCGCTGCTGGAAAGTTCAAAATTATGAAGCTGAAATCATCGCATTTCTTTTGTCGTAAAGTTTTGTTTTGAACCGACCCTCGTTGTCAATTTCTAGATGTAAGTCAAGATATAAGGCAGACTTCACTGTGTCTGTTGCATCATTTAACTCTAGTTCTATCGGATAGATGCGTTCAACATAGTCACCAAATTTTGAATTATTTAGTGAGAGCACATCATCTTTGTAGCGGAAAATTTGTATATTTGGAGCCGTGGTGTAGTGGTTAGAGCATCGGACTTCTATCACAAAGGTTCCTGTTTCGATTCCCTTTCCGGGATGAAAATTCAGGAGGATGCTCTAACCTTCTGAATTTTCATCCCGGAATGGGAATCGAACCAGGAACCTTTGTGTTAGTAGTCCGATGCTCTAACCACTACACCACGGCTCCCTGGGCACCATTTGCAAGTATGTTCTTCAGGAAACGATGATTGTCCGTCGGAAGACGACGATAAATCATGATGGCTGGTCAGTATTAAGAGAGAGCCATAGAACGTATTATATAAGTCATCCAAGTAGATTTTAAAAAAAGAACAGGCCAGGCTAATGCCGCTACAAGGCAGCATGTAAAGCAAAATGTTGTCCTATAAAATATTGTACCACAAGACAATATTTCATAATTATGTATCATGTAATTTTGTCCTCGTCTATATAGAAAAATGTCCATATATAGACAATATTTTACAAATAAATACTATGGAATTTTGTCTTGTTAAAGGGATGTTATATTTTGTTTGAATTAAGACAATATTTCATAGATAAGTATTTCGAAATTGTGTCCTGTTAAAGGGAGGTTATATTTTGGTTATATTTCGTGAGTATTGAGACAATATTTCATAGACAGATTGTCATGGAACTTTGTCTCATGAAGGGGATGTTATCAACATATATCCATATATATAGGAATTTTTTTTCTGCGACATGTGCCTGTGTATATATTTACAAAATAAGCGATTGTCAGTACATTACTTATATTTGTACAGTATAATGTAATAACATGAAACCTACCTTAGTTTAGTTTAAACAAATCTTATTGTCCAAAACATGGTCAATAGGATTAGACACAAGTTTTGAAACTTAGAACGTCTTCTCCATTACATACAAATAATAAATAACCGAACAAAAATGAAATACATAATAATAGCATCATAAACAATATTAATATGAAGACATGAAATTAACGAGAATTTAAACGACATGGCTCATCGATTCATAAAAGTCGAGTTGACCGTAAATTTTTATGATAGACCTTCATAATAGGTGATTTTAATCTTGGAATTATTCACTCAAAAGGTAAGTTTTTATTGTATTTTAAATAAATAAATTAAATTGTTGTTGTCAACTGAAGGATCATATAATAAAATCAAATTGATGATCCATGTCTTAGGAATTTTTTTTTAATTTTGATAAACATGCAGTAAAAAATGACGTTTTTTCCTCAATTCATGAACATTTGATAAATATGAGATATTTCTGAATAAAAAAATGCATAATTTTTAAGGTACTTATAGAATACAGAAATTACTGATTATTTAACAAAAAACAATTTGTGTTTATCTTTTATAACAAAAAAGTTATGTTTTTCTTTCGAAAAAGAAATTTCGGCAACAAATCTGAATTTTGAGCAAATATACAAAATTTCGACCTCATTTTACTCAAAAAGTAGCACATGAAGCTATATTTTTTATTACATATTTGATTTAATCAGGTAAAAAATAGCCTATATGCAAATTTTCATCAACTTGTAAATACAGATTCAAAACTGTATCGTATGCCCTTAACCATAATGTCTATAAACTATGAAAAGCGATTGGTCTCTTTAATAATTCTGCACTTTAATAAAAAAAAAAATAAGCGTGTTTATGTTATTCCTTTCCACTGTATAATTTTTAAACGAGAGGAAATAATGTTGAGCATTTTCGTATAAATAACCACATTGACTTAGGTTTAATCGGCGTGATACAGATCCATGTTAAGGCACTGCATTAGTTTCTTAATCTTGTGTGTAAAACATTTAGGATCTTGCTAACTTCTTATCTGTCTTCCTGAGAAGTTCCTGTATGAAATCAGCCTCATAATACTAAAGAAACAAGTTGGCAAGGAGAGGCCGGGCACCATTGGTTTTCATTGGAATGCTGATAGTTTGTCGTAAAATATTCCCTTCATCATCGGCCTTTTTTTTTTAAGCACTACAATTTTCACATAATTATATTATTCATTTTCCTTCGCAAATCCACAATGCTGAATGCATTTTCGGATTTCGATGTCAAACTGATCATATATATACGGATTGGTGTCAGTATTTTAGACAGTCCCATAAAAAGTCTTCCCATCATGCAATTTCAAAAATGGGTCCTGTTTGTTGATTTCTTTTTTATTGCCAAATCCAATAATTGAAATTCCAAGGTGTTGAAATAATTTCAATTGCAATGAATTAAGAAACAAAATGACACTAACTGCTGCTGTCAGCAGATATATACGCAAATATCTATTTTCCCAAGAACTCGTCCTAACTTGTATATTTCTGATAATTTTGTATCAGTCGGTATTCCACGTCAAACCAATATGGCGATATCTCCGGCGAACCAAGCTTAATATTCAGTTACGTTGGCAAGGACAGTACAACTCTTCAAAGGTGCATAATTTTCATATACTTATTATTCTATAGAATTAAAAACAAAACGACTTTTAACCCATAACTGTAATGATATAATCAATCGTTAACTATTAAAAGTCTAAAAAAAATATCTTACAGGATAAACGTATTTACACTTTTGGTATTTAGCTGTATTTTGCCTCCGAATGACCTGTAATCACCTCCGAATAACCCTTTGACGTCAAACAACAATCACTTTTAAGTTGTGACGTCAAATGTTTTGAATTCTGATGTCAAAGTTTACGGGAACCTGTGTGATGTTATGTAATGGCGGACAAATTTGCATACAAGTGTAAATACGTCTATTCACCCACAGGCACTTGATTCTGTCAATATGGGGTTTACTATCCATACCCCTACAAATATGGATAGTAAGCCCCATATTGACAGAAGCAAGTGCCTGTGGATTCACCATAAAAATACCTTTTTTGACAGCAATATTTAATAATTATTTAAAAATGTCTCTTTAAGTATCAAATTTTCATACTTCCCGGTTTTCACATGAAGGCTCATCATAACAAATGAGCAAATATGGCCCTATTTTCTCCTCAAAAACTACTCTTTGTACAGACTTACCTGTGCATGTGAGAATGTTTTAAGGCCTGGCATCCATTAGATATATAAAAGTTAAATGCATTTTTTTTTTAGAAAGATGAAATCAATTTTGGAATTTGATGGGCATTTTTTTGCCTTCCTGCAGAAGGCGTTAAAACAAGCAAAAACCTGAATTGCATTTGATACTGTCCACTCAATTACTGCCTTTCAATCACCTATAGATGTGTATACATCTATTGTCCTTGCCAATCAAGGACAATGAATACAATAGAAACCAGTTAATTGTTACCTGAGAGGAGCGTCTCAAAGTTGTATCCCAACTAAGTTTATTTTTACACCTTTTGTCATATAAGTTCACAATTTGTTCCACCCATTATCTTGCCTGGTAGAGGATGAATAAAACATTGCATACAAACACATACTACATGAAAAGTTTGTTTTCCTTTCATCAATATATTGATCAAATATTCTTGACATCTCAAAAAGAAGATTTGGTAGGATTGCCAATAAGACAACTCTCCACAAGAGACCAAATGACACAGAAATTAACAACAATAGGTGATATAACCTTCAACAATGAACTAAGCCCATACTTGAAAGTTGTTGAGAATAGACATGACTGTATTAACCAAACAAATAATTATCAACATGATCAACACTATACTAACAGTTGTGTAGGTACAAATGTATAGCAAAAGACTTGCATGTACTCATGTTCAGTTAACTGTTGTGTAGGTACAAATGTATAGCAAAAGACTTGCATGTACTCGTGTTCAGTTATCTGTTGATATAAGTATGAAATTTCAATTTTTAACAATTATAATACATTTATGCAAAAGACTTGATTAAACCAGGTATTAAAACCATCCCAAGTACATGTATTTGTAGAATAGAAATTTACAGTGCACTTAAGATGTCAGTATTGAATATTTGTTCATTTTGATATTTTTTTCAAGGGTAATTTTTCATTTGATAGGTGCAGGATTCTCATCTGCTGAATTCAAGTGGAGAAAACGATGCTTGGGAAACAAAAAAAGGCAATGCAGCTGTTTATGCCATTCAAGGGAGGCGCCCCCATATGGAGGACCGGTTTAACATAGTTTATGACTTAGAACATACCAAATCTTCAATCTATGGAATATTTGATGGACATGGTGGAGAGGTATTTATAACATTCATATTAACATGATGTACATAGAATTCTACATTTTTTGTCATCTAATTGATGTACAGCCAGCATTTCTTATACCAGACTAGCATTGCTGTTGTAGATATGTTTAGTCCTTCTTGTACTTTAAAAGGTCAAGTAACAGTAAATGGGCTATGTCACAGATTTCGGTAAAATTTGGAATACAACTCTGGCTCGATGAACTTCAACTGAAAATCGAAAAATTATTGCATTTATCTTAATTATCATTTGAAATATTTCTGATTGAATTTTTACAAAATGGGTGAACATTTGTATAGAAAGCACATGAAATCGTCGAAAACCCTTCTAAAATTTGTCTTAAAATCACCAAATCTCTAATTCTACTCCATAGATTTTTCTTAAAAAACTATATGTTGTTGATACATAAATTTCCGTTATAATGGTGCAGAATAAAGATAGGGTCACCGACTTCGTTTTTACGGTATACATCATTCAAAGTTGCGTTCTTTCAAAACGTCGAAATAATCGTAACCTTATCGCGTTGCAGGCCGTAAAACGTTGAAATTTGACGTTTTTCACTACCAACAAGGTAACAAATTGATTATTAGACAAAAAACGAAGTCGGTGACCCTATGATTATTTTATATCATTAAAACAGAAATTTATGTGACAACAATATATAGTTTTTTAAGAAAAATCTATGGTGTAGAATTAGAGATTTGGCGATTTTAAGACAAATTTTAGAAGTTTTTTTGCCGATTTTATGTGCTTTCTTTACAAATATTCACCCATATTAAAAGAAATCAATCTGCAATTTTTCAGATAATAAAAGAGATAAATGCATTATTTTTTCGATTTTCAGTTGTAGTTCAACGAGTCAAGGTTGTATGCAAATTTTTAGCAAAATCTGCGGCATAGCCCATTTACTGTTCCTTTACCTTAAAGTGTTTTTGTTTACACTTATACAATATAAAGAATATGATGTCCTCTAGGAATGAAACCTTTCCATTAAATGTAATTCTTTCATAAGGTATGCACATTTAACTCTATGAATACAAATACTATTTGTAGAAACCACCAATAAAATTTGTGTTGTCAAGAAATTTGATATATGAATCATCTTGTAAATACTATACTAAGCGATGCCTATTAATGTCTGTTGCCCAACAACTTCCTTTTATTTAATATATTTGAATACTCTAAAGATAAAGGACATTTATGAAATTTTGGTCCATTTTCTCAGAGATTTTGGTAATCATGCCATATGTAAGCATGGTCTATGGTTTCATGTATTCTGACACCCATCCATCACTCATTAACTTCCGGTAAACTGAATGCTTATATATATCAAAAGTTGGCAAAGATCACACTATGTCTTGATTTTACCCAGAAGATAATGTAAACACTTTTATGTTTTGTAGTTTGCAGCAGACTTTGTGGAGAAGACATTGTAAACACTTTTATGTTTTGTAGTTTGCAGCAGACTTTGTGGAGAAGATAATGTAAACACTTTTATGTTTTGTAGTTTGCAGCAGACTTTGTGGAGAAGACAATGTAAACACTTTTATGTTTTGTAGTTTGCAGCAGACTTTGTGGAGAAGACATTGATTAAGAAGATGATGATAAGATTACTGAAATCTTCTCTAGATCACAGTCAAGTCAACATATCACAAATGATTATGCAGGAGATGTTAGATGTTGATGATCAGCTTCTGAAGGTCACAAGGTCAAATATGGACATATCAGGTATGTTAATGATCAATTCCTGAAGGTCACAATGTCAAACATGGACATATCAGGTACATGTATGTTAATGGTCAATTCCTGTATGGTCACAAGGTCAAGCATAGACATATCAGATATGTAAATTATCAGTTCCTGAAGGTCACAAGGTCAAGCATAGACATATCAGGAGTGTATATGATCTGTTATTGACATTCACAAGGTCAAACATGGACATATCAGGTATGTTAATGATCAATTCCTGAAGGTCACAAAGTCTAGCATAGACATATCAGAAGATTTAATGATCCATAATCGACATTCACATCTCAAGCATAAACATATCAGGTATGATGACTATTGGCAATGTGGGTCAAAAAGGAAATACATGTATTAACTCAGAAAATTCTTTCTACTTCACATGTGTGACTTAAACGAGAGAAAAACAGCATTAGGGACTAACAACTAGCATATCCACTGACACCAAATGCTGAAATTTTTACACTCTGACATGAAGAACCCTAATAATAAGCATCATATATACTTACAACAAAAACTGAGTAAGTATATTGGAGTGCTGTAAATGCACACAAACTCTTAGTCTCTCCTCACTGGTTTATTCAAAGTACATTTTCTGTACATGACTTGTTGATGACCATGATGACTAAAGTCAATTCTGAAAAGGATTCTGTTAAATCAAGAAAGTATATTTGTCAAAAGAAAGAAACAGATCTTGATTAAAGCATATATTTTATAATTTTAGAAACCCATGAGAAAAATTCTGGTAAATTAAATTCCAGGAATAAAATCTTTGACATTAAAAGATTCTATAAATTTCTTTAAAACCTAATATTTTATAGGAACAACGGCTGTTTTAGCATTGGTACAAGATGGAACATTAACAGTAGCTAACGTTGGCGACTCAAGGGGTGTACTGTGTGACAAAGCAGGACAAGCTGTGCCAGTATCATTTGATCATAAACCACATTTGGTAATTAAAATCTTTGTATTAGTTCTCTAGTCTCCAAGCAATGAAATAATCCAGAAACTGTTTTTGCTTTATTGAAATATTACTGTCTAGTGTGTCTAAATGGGCATTACTTCATTTACTTCACTCTTAGGAGTACAAATAATAATTTATTGGTACAAGGAGGGTAATTTAATGTCTGAATTATCTTTTTTTTAAATTCACAGAATTGATTAATATTACTTTGTTTCTGGCATAGGGGTCAAATGTATGTTACAGATGATTATTTGAACGATTTTCAGGAACATTTGAATATCTTTCAATGAAGAGAATTAATGTTTTACTAACACATTTAATTCTATGTTCTCTTATTTGTTCTACAGGTACAGGAAAGACAAAGAATCAGGAATGCTGGAGGGTTTATTAGTTTCAATGGAGTCTGGAGAGTAGCTGGTATACTTGCAATGTCCAGAGCCTTAGGAGACTACCCATTAAAAGATAAAAACCTTGTGATAGCTAATCCAGATATTTTGACTTTTAACATTAGTGACCTTCAGCCTCCATTTATGATCTTAGCAACCGATGGATTGTGGGATGTTTTCTCCAATCAGGAAGCTGTTGATTACATCAGTGAACGATTACATGAGCCTCACTATGGCGCCAAGAGTTTAGTCCTTCAGGCCTACTACAGGGGATCGCTTGACAATATTTCTGTCCTGGTTGTTAACTTTAAAGACAAAAAATCAGCTTCTTTTGATAAACAACCTAATCGGTGATACTAACCTATCATTTAGGAATCTGTTTAAGGGAAAGGGATATTAGTCTTAACAGATTTTTCTTTATATAAAAGGTGATAAGTATATTAAATCATTTGTTGTGATAAACTTAGATAAAGAAATCTATTTTTGTATAATAATTTATAAATGGCAGAGGTTAGATTATTAAACTGTCTCAAAGGTTGAAGTATAAACTGTCAGTGTGTTTTTGTCTACACATACTATTATTACTGACAAAAGGGGGGAGGGGTAAAATGTATCATTTTCTGAATAGAGTCATATAGCAGTAATTCAGTAGGAATTTATAGAACATTAAATTAATATATGGTACAATAAGTCAATAGTGTCATACTATACTATTGTTTTACAGTGAACAATTAGCAAATGTCAGTCAACAGCAAAATCATATGTACATGGAGGCAAGGCCATTTCTTTTATCATCTTCAATATTTGTAATGCTGTTTTAATGGGAAAATAACATAAATGTTTGTGCTGTAGACATATTTACTATTCAAGGTACAAAGAAAGATGATAAGGGTTAACCTCCAAATTTAAAAAAAATTATATCACAAGTTTGATTCACAAATATTGTTCATAAAAAGGAGCATGCTTTGGATGATAAAACCTTACAATGAAACGCTACAGCAAGAAGCAATAAAGAGGGCACATCAGAAAGAGGAGAGATGAAGGGTTCTCAATTTGATTTTCATTTGTCCACAGTATATTGGAGAATTGTATGTGAAGGTGAAAATGTTTAAGTTAAATCATCTGATGCTCTATCTTTTAAATGAAAGGAGTTTTTGGTAACTTTAATACAATGACTTTGTTTTTAATTACATTCCAAAAATTAAATTGAACGTGAATTCTAGTCGAATATATTATATAAATCATTCCAGTCTATGCTTTCATTTATTCTGCTTTTATTGCAATCAATGAAATTTCTTAAAGGTCATAGCTAGAAGTTGGGAGCTTTTGTCTTGAAACAAAAATTAGTGCTAATTTTAATGTATATAATGAATAATTTGCATGTGTTTAATGTATTTACATTTGTTTACAACTCAGGTTTATTAAGACTTACTGGTTGTGAAGGTATGTGATAAACCAAATATGAATAGGACATAATATAGAAATAAGGAGATATGTCCATAGTGGTAGTGTCATCATTGATATATATATACAAAGTTTATAAATAAGGGAATGTTGTAGAATTTCCAATGTTACTGTGGTTCATGAATATTCGTTGGATGTCAATTTTCTTTGATTTCCTGGGTACAGGTTTACCACAAATTTGAATGTTCAATGAATAGTATATTTTCCATTGGCTTGTATGCAGATTTTAGCCAAACCACAAAAATAAATATCCACCAAAGTGTCAGTTTTCCAACTTTTCCTCAATCCAAGAAAATTGGTATCCAAGAAAATAAATGAATCCACAGTACAACTAGCTACCTAAAAAATAAATATATAGGAATGAACAATTTCTAACCACCTTTCTGTCCAAACAAAGGCAAAAGTAGTTTACTGCTGTTCAATAGTCATAAATAAATCAATCAAACCAAAACAAAATAAAATTCAATACCTAAAGAAACAAATCAAGCCAAAGTCAGTAGTTCTCTCAGTGTGCACTGGCTTCCCCTACTAGTCAAACCAGGCCTTTATAAAATAGATAAGTAATCTGAATGTGGCATTAATAACAACAATCAATCTCAATTACTTTTGTGGTGTTTGTTTGTTTGTTTGTTTTAAAAATGAAGTAATTATAAGGTCAATTATTTGTATATGCTTTGTTAGAAACAAAATATATCTGCAATTATCTTAAATCAATGGTTATTTGTTTCCAACTGCCTTATGTAGATGATAGGAACATAATAAATATAATTGAAAAATCTCAAATATAATTTTTAACGGTTAGTTTATTATAAGGTTAGAATAATGTATTATCATTTTTGAAGTTGTTAAATTGCAATTTATAACATTGTCAACAGACTGGTATTATCTATAATGTTTTTTCATTGATATAAACATGTAAAATGTGGGGCATTATAACAATGCAATATATCATCACATATAGTTTGGTAAACATAATAGATGTTCTTGGCAGTTTATTATAGACGATTACTGTTAAATGTAGAATTGTTGTACAATGTAAAATTGAACAAAAACGGTAGATTTGGAGATTATTTCTTGTGTAATTTTAGTTATATGGTGTTGTGTTCAATAGTTTCTTAATGTCTGAAAACCTGGTTTAGGAATAGTAGTTATTAGATAAAATCTTTCTTTTAACAAGTAAAGACTTAGACTACACTGGTTTAATAGTCCAAGGTAAACAATATTAAAAATCTTTTTTCAAATGTATTTTTATAAACTGAAGATGTAACATGTTAGGTTATGTAATCATTATAGCCTCATTCCTCTATTCCTCCAATCCACAGAATAAGACCTCTTTTGTTTGTGAGGTCAAGGATTGGAGTCTAGAGTGAAAATTTTGATCAAAATGATGGGAAAAGATTAACTAGTAAAACTCTTATAATAACCCCTCCTCAAACTAAAAGGCAACACATCTATGTTGTGAGTGTATGTTCAGAAGGTTTCATACTGTTTCTAAGATACAAATAGGTACTCAAAGTTCACAAAATGACTTTTTCAAATTTTAACTTCAGGTGTTCTTCTGCTAATCTGTTTCATGCACATATGCCTTCCTCCTGCCCCATCTAAAACTTAATGATAAAAATGTATTAAATCTTAGAATTTTGGTGTCTTGTTTTTAGAATTTATCTGGTGCTCATAGGGTTGAGTTGCAATATTTTTTCTATCTTTTTGATAGGTCTTATTATACTCTTATAATGTGTTTTCAAACTTTGATATTATACATTAATTTCTGGTTGATATATTGTACTTTTTTCAGAACAAAGATTTTCATGTGAATATTTCACTATTTGTGTTTGTTTTGATGAATTTTGGTCTCCATGAAAATGCTAGATCCTTTTCACAACCATGTATTTTTTTCTAAAATGGGAATGTTTTGCTTGTACATTTTGTATTTATTCACAAGTAATGCTTCTATGTGTAAATCTAGTCGCTTTATGCTGATATTTTATAAACCTATATGTCTGTATACTGTAGGAATGATAGGGTATTATATCTGGTTGTAAACCTGAACTCCTGTGGTATTTAATAGACAACAGTTCTGTGTAAGGTGTCCCTTTAATCTAATATCATCTTTGAAAGAAGCAATTGTTCTTAAAAATAATGATTATTCAAATAATATGGTGCAAAAATATATGATTTGTTGATCTGAGCCTGCAAAATTTGTGGCTCAATGAGACAGTGATCATACAATACTTGATCATACATTTCATAATGGTCGTCATCAACATTTAAATTCAGTTAGTAGAATTTATTTGAGAATTTGAAATTATTGTCAAACCTTCAAAAATTATCAAGATCAATATGTTTTCTAATTTTCTTTTCTTACAAGAGCGGCTTAGTTTTTGGCAGTCAATATTACTCTTTTACACAGACAGCAGTTAGACTAGACAGGATTACACATCATGAATTTTTACAAATTATTTGCAAATATGTAACAAATGGGGCCTCATGAATTATGATGAATTTACAGTTTAAAGTACAGTAAACATGATTATCTTAGAGAAGTTATTTTGTTGTTTTGTATTAATTGTTGATTCAGATTTTTTGTTAAAAGGTTAATTTTAATAAAAATACCAAATATTTACAGCAGTATTTGTTGTCTTTTTGCTCATGCCAAACAGCAAGCTATTAAGGACCCTTCATGATAAGTCGAAAACAATTAAAACAGGAAAGCCAACCATCTAATCTACATTAAAAATTGAGAAACACTTTATGAACCACTCCAACAAATGACAATCACGGAAAAACAGGCTCCTGAATTAGGGCAGATATATACAACAGCAGCCAGGACAACCTGTATTTATATATGCTCAAAATACAAATGCCATCTAAATATATTCTCAGAATTACTTTTTTTAACAGATATGTATTTTATCCATTTAGCAGAAGTAGATCTTTGGAAACTTATAACTTAACATCACAAATATATACCTAGGGGACAACTGTTTATGCATTAGTAATAGGCAAACAATACGGTTTTGATCACAGGGTAATGATTGTCAAACATTTAAATACAAGTTATGTTTTGCCTAATGAATTCAAAAGTGTTATAAAAAAATCTGTACATATTCTTTTGTGACATTAACTGTATTGTTTCAAAAGATTCAAACACACTTTTGTAAAATAGTTGAAATGTCTTTACATGAGTATACTTTAAATTAGTGTGACATTTTATTTTAGAAATAATTCATATTTAATTTATTTTCACAATTTTGATTTCTGTATATTTATCAAATTCAGCAAAAATCGTATCGCATACGATCTTTACCTACTTCAAATTTATCTAGTTACTATGAAAGGGAATTATGTTTATGGTATGCAGCTTCACAGTGTTCACTTACAGCATGTCAGCAATTTAAACATCTACTGTGTATCAACTTTCAACGTTTTATAACACTCATTGTACAAGGAAAGTTGTCTTTGTTTCAATAAAAGTGAATGATAAGATAAACTTCAGCTTTGATGTAACATTAAACAAATATTTGTAGAGTCTAGAGACTTGTTTCCTCGAAGTTAAATGTTACTTAAGAAAACAGGTCCTGTATTCGCTCTGAAGCTAATGGTTTAAATCCGGGCACAGTACATTTTACGTTCAAATCGTTCATACCACCATCATATTTACAACATTTCTGTACAATTTGGAAGTAGACTTTTTTTAAAGAAATTAAAGAATCCACAGATACAGCTTCTTCTGCCTCATTTCAAGACATTGACCTTAAATTTAACAACATCGGTCATTCGGTACCCGAATCAATAGAGACGGTTCCAATATTGGAGTTCATAAATTTTCCTCACTTGAAGCGATATACCAACTCCATCCGATGTATGGAGTATATACATTCGATATTCAAAAGCTTGCAGCTATTACTGTTAACCGCTTTTGGTACAGCTATTACTGTTAACCGCCTTTGGTACAGCTATTACTGTTAACCGCCTTTGGTATAGAAAATGCCATTTCACCATTCGGTAGATAGATACAGCCTGTATCATCCTCCCGCAGGTTTTGTTTCTCTGTAAATCTGCCAAAAGCAATGTTGCTTGGTATTGTTCCAATAAGAATTTTTCAAATGTTTTTGATAGTATTCGAAACTTCTGCATTTAAATAAATAAGTTGGTACGAGTTAGCAGTGGTACGAGTTTGCATTGGTACGAGTTTTTGTAAAGTGGTACGAGTTTACAATGGTACGGGATAACTATGATTCCTTCCAAGTTGACTTCTTAGTAATCGTATGTGTGGTCCTATTTCGGTCCTGAGAGGTAGATTTTATGGATTCTATTCTCCTTAATATCTTTTTCTATTTATTTTATGACCCAAAAAATGCTTTTTTTAATTTTTAACGGATTTTGTTCCTTTCGCTTTCTTCGGTTCTAGTTCGTTCAAAATTGTATTTTGAATTTTGTCAATATGTTTATTTATAAAAGCCTTTGGTCGTTTAACATCCTACACAAGTACACTGTGTGGGAACGGAACTGTACGGTTTTCTAATAATTTGGTCATTCGGGAGACTGTCAAGCGGTGCTCCGACATTCGCAAAATAACAAGTTGCTTGATGGAAACTTTGACGAACTCTTATGTTACTATATAGCGTTTCTGCTTCAAAATTCAATAGCTAAAACATTCTTTATGTAAATATGAAAGTAGTTGTCGTTTGTTTATGTAATATATACGTGTTTCTCGTTTCTCGTTTTGTTTATATAGATTAGACCGTTGGTTTTCCCGTTTGAATGGTTTTACACTAGTAATTTTGGGGCCCTTTATAGCTTGTTGTTCGGTGTGAGCCAAGCCTCCGTGTTGAAGGCCGTACTTTAACCTATAATGGTTTAATTTTTAAATTGTTATTTGGATGGAGAGTTGTCTCATTGGCACTCACACCACATCTTCCTATATCTATGAACCAATAAAATAATAGGAAAGATGTATGCATCAAAACGTTTTCCTTAGAATGGTGGAGCTCCGTGTAAAACGATCAAAATTATCACACAACAGCGATCAAAAATGTACCTTTTCTTATATATAGTCTTACCTGTCTG
Source organism: Mytilus trossulus (assembly GCF_036588685.1). Lineage (NCBI taxonomy): Eukaryota > Metazoa > Mollusca > Bivalvia > Mytilida > Mytilidae > Mytilus > Mytilus trossulus. The sequence continues at coordinate 85,748,710 of NC_086375.1, read as the reverse complement.
AAAGTTTCAAAGCCATTGTTCCAGTAGAAATCCAAATATATTCATTTTCCCCATGTCGGATATTTTTATTGACTGTACAATCGCTCGCAAGTTTACTGTAATATCACTCGGAGCCTTTCTGTACAATCGCTTTGGAGCTATTCTTTTCATCGTTTGGCCAATTAGGCTACTTCGAAAGGAGGGTAACATACTTTACCTTGTTATGACTTCACGGTCCAGCTAGCAAGCAAGCTAGTCTTAGGTATTAGAAGGGGGGGGGGCTATGTATTTTTTTTTCTGGCAAACTTTTTTTTCGCCTGCGTCGAAAAACAATCTATTTTTTTCGCGACAAGTCGAAAATAATTTCTTCTTTCAATTTTAGTATTACATATATCAAAAAAGCGAGACATAGCGATCCTACATTCCGTCGGCGCCGGTGTCGTCGTCGGCGGGGTTTATTCCTTGAATGCCAACATTCTTTAATCTTCCGACAATTTACCTGTAAAATTGTGTTGGCATTCGAGGAATAGGTGCAAGAAGTTATCACAACAAAAGTGCATGTTTTCAAAACAATCGTTCAAATTAAACAGAAAGTAATATTCCATTTAATAGCTAAATCACATTTATGTTTGTAAAGTTTTTGGAAATTAATTTTGTGCTGTAACTGCTTGAACCAAATGGCAATATGCTCTACTATAAAAATAAAACTTTGAAAATTGTTGCATCACTAAGTCTTTGGACTTGATGCTTTTTTCAATATTTCTATAGTTTTGTGTGCTGTAATATCCTCCTATTTTACTTGATGGAATTTCTGGAAACTTTGTATATTTTCATACTTTTTTCATAGCATAAAAAGAAGAAAATTTAGAATAGTATATTATTTGTTTGCAGACAGAGAACAAAGAAAACAATACATATAACATACGTAAACATATATATGCAGATTGAAAAAAGCACTATAAATCTTCATACATTTAGGTGAATATTGTTGAATATTTTCTTGGGCGCAGGACATTTGAGCGAAAAAAATTAAAACTACTAGGCCAACATTGGACCCCATTTCAGCGCCGGATTAATCCGCTCACCTATATTTTCGATAGCCCATTTTAGCGAAAATTTATCTGGCTGAATATATTTATTCATCGAAATACGTGAAAGTTGTTGAAACGAACAAAGGAAAAAAAAATTGTGATAGATTCCGTTATAGGATAGACAAAGTAGTTATAGAGGAATGTGCACCACAACCGATAAAAGATAAAAGAGAAAGAGCAGTTCCTAATGCAATTCTATGAACAGTTTTGTATAGGGGGTATATCTAGAGCCAATTACTTACGTTCTCTAGCTTATAAATTCCAGGCTAGAACAGTTTTTTAATATTTGATTTAAACTTTTAGACCTAAGTTTAATTGAAAAGTTTTATATTGTTTTGTGTTGTGCTGTCATGAGTCTTTTAGTGCTGTATTTTAATGGACATGTCTTAAGTCTATTAAACTTTTCAAAATTCATTATATATTATTTATTTACTAAAAAGAGTTAAAAATATTTCGCTAAAATGGTCTTTGACAATTCTAATTTTCGCTAAAATGGGTTAAAATTCTGGCGCTCAAATGGGTTCTACTTAAGCACTCAAACGTCCTATTTTTTTCGCTCAAATGTCCTAGCAATGCGCTCAAATGTCCTCTGCCTATTCTATGCAAGCAATTTTCATTTAAATGTCTATATATAACAAGTGTAAAATTTAATTAAATATACTTTATATTTACTAATAAAATATTCAATATGATATGAATTTAGATAATTCTCTAATATCCTCTTTTTAGTTTGAAATAATTGTATTTAACTAGAATTTCTGTAAAAAAAAAATATGTCTTATGTTAATAAACATTCCATTCCCAAAATATTTTCTTTTAATAAAAATTAATAAAAATATTTTTATTTTATTTATTTATTTTGAATTCATGATCATTTTAACCACAAAATCTACTTCATTTTCTCATTAAAAAGTGATAAAATGTTACCATTTTATCAAGTTCTCTAGTTAATTTTTACAATTAAATACTTTTAAATCATCTAAATATTTATACAAACACGCTATTGTTATTGTATAAACATCTATTGAAATATTTTTGTTGGCATTCAAGGAATAGGTAACATATAAAATGTTGGCATTCGAGGAAGACACCGTCGGCGGGGCCACAAATATTCACTCTGTGGTTAAAGTTTTTGAAATTTTAATTACTTTCTCAAACTGTACTGGATTTCTTCCAAACTTGGAAAGAAGCTTGTTTATGATCATTATATAGATAGTATCATGAAGGTGTAATACCACCATTGATTTCCCCTATCAGTCTTTGTGCAGAATTTATCTTTGTTTCAAATAAAGAAATACTTGGCATGAGTAAAGTTTTATCCTGTCCAGTTCTATAGAAAAAGTTTTACATCACATTTCATTGCATATAAAAAAATAACCATCATTGGAAGCTAACCAATCAAATGTCTCCCCTTATTCTATCTGTGTACAAGGTTTAGTCACCATGTAACCTCAAGATTACAAAAATATCTATAGAAATCACAAATAAAAAAAAATGGTGTTTTGAAATACCCAAGACATATGTTTATGACACAGAAATAGTTTTACTGCAATAAAATGTAGGATTAATTACCTACAACGGTCAAATTCAAGGGAATATTTTTTTAGACCTACTTTCGTATGCAACCGGATGTGACGTATGCAACCGGATGTGACGTACCATGATTTGGTGGTATCACACCTGAAGTAAATTTTGTAAAAATAAAATTCTATATTTTCCGTAAGTTACTTATGAATGGACTTAGTTTTTCTGCCGGGAAACATTACATTCACTCTGTGGTTAAAGTTTTTCAAATTTTAATAACTTTCTTAAACTATCCTGGGTTTGTACCAAACTTGGACAGAAGCTTGTTAATGATCATAAGATAGTATCCAGAAGTAAATCTTGAAAGAAAAAAAACACCATTTTTTTCGTTTTTTACTTTTGAATGGACTTAGATTTTCTGCCAGGAAACAACCCATTCACTCTGTGGTTAAAGTTTTTAAAATTTTAATAACTTTCTTTTACTATTTTTGATTTGTACCAAACTTAGACAGAAGCTTGTTTATGATCAAAAGCTAGTATCTAAAAGAACATTTTGTTAGAACTTTGTACCTGTGTATCTACATTTTACTTATAAATGGACTTAGTTTTTCTTCCAGTTAACATTACATACAATTTGCAGTTAAAGTTTGTTTTATCTTTATTAGATTCATAAACTATCCTGCACGGAAGCTTCTTATTTACAATCAAAAGATAGTATCAAGAGGAATATTTTCATTGATTTGTTTCCTCTTTTTTGTTGAGCCTGCAATTAACAGCCAAAATAGGCGAGACACAGGGTTCCGCGGAACCCTTACCGTGAAATTTTTTTAAACCTAAATTACACACTCAAAAGTGTTAATGATGTTTGACGCTCAGTTTTATTTGAATGGATGCAGATTGCATTAGCGGATCCGGTATGCGGGTAGAAGGAGTTTTGGTGGTTGAAACCCCATTTTTTCCGATTTTTTTTATATTGTGGACGTTTCATGGTGTTTCGTGGTTTGGGTCCCCTTTTTGCAGAAAGGCGGGATCCGCACTTGGTCTGATATCGCCAATGATAGTATGATGATCCGATCATTCATCTGATTTTTTATAGTTTGGTTTCATGCTGTGCTAGTTTTGGAGAGAAATGAGCGCACACAGACATTTTTAACCCTGCCAAATTCTTTATGTACCTGTTTCAAGTCAAGAGCCGTTGGTTCATGTCTGTCATATATGTTTTTGGTAAATTGTTTTATTATAAATTAGGCCGTCAGTTAAATTCGAAATGTATTGATTCTTATGTTTCATGTTGGGACCTTTTATAGCCGACTATACTTTTATTTTTTTAACTTTGCCAATCATATCACATCTCCTTATTTTAATATTGAAGATATAAATGTGGTTTGATAAACCAACTGTTTCGTTCATTTGTCGGATGCTATAGTTGGGAATATTAAAAAGTTCCTTAATCGTGACATTGATATAAAAAAAAATATGTTGAAGGATTTTGTGTTTACTCTGTCTTTCAGATATCAAGTCCTCTCTCAACCTTGATAAAATTGAATTTTACTGGAGCTTTTTCTACCAGTAGCTATAACTTGTAATAAACAGACATCTCATTTGAAATTATACCACATCCTCTTATTTTAATATCACGTTTATTGACATATACGTGTCTTTTCTATGATCAGTGGTTAGCTACTACCCTTCTACATTCGAATTCCTTGTTACAATATCCTGATCCTGTGATGAAAAGTTCTTTGTTGTATTATTCAATAGATATAGGAAGATGTGGTGTGATGTATTTATAATTTTTTTTTAAATTGCTGGTAAATAATATATAAAGTAAAATTCAAAATATGATAATTACCCTTCCAGAGAATCTAGTCACCTATTTTGTACTGTCCTTTTATTTTTGTCTTGTATACTTATTCAGTGGTTGTTTGTTTATGTGTTACATATTTCTTTTTCGTTCATTTTTTGTACATAAAAAAGCCGTTAGTTTTCTAGTTTTACATTGTTATTTCGGGACATTTTATAGCTGACTATGCGGTATGGGCTTTGATCATTGTTAACGACCGTACGATGACCTATAGTTGGTAATTTCTGTGTCATTTTGGTCTCTTGTAGAGAGTTGTCTCTTTGGCAATCATACCCCACCTTCTTTTTTTATATCTATTGTATACATTTTTTTTGTCTCTGATATAGTCACCTTAAAAGGGTTCCTTGATAGAATCTTAATTGTCAAATACCATATATGAATATAATAGGACAGCAAGAAACAACCAATGCAATACATATACAATGAATTTAATAAATTTGGCCAAGCAATTCTACAGATAAGCTCCAAGTGAGTATACAGGAAGGCTCCGAGTGATAATACAGTAAACTTGCGAGCGATTGTACAGTCAATAAAAATATCCGACATGGAGAAAATGAATAAATTAAGATTTCTACTGAGACAATGGCTTTGAAACTTTCAGACAGGTAAGACTATATATAAGAAAAGGTACATTTTTGATCGCTGTTGTGTGATAATTTTGATCGTTTTACACGGAGCTCCACCATTCTAATGAAAACGTTTTGATGCATACATCTTTCCTATTATTTTATTGGTTCATATTTACATAAAGAATGTTTTAGCTATTGAATTTTGAAGCAGAAACGCTATATAGTAACATAAGAGTTCGTCAAAGTTTCCATCAAGCAACTTGTTATTTTGCGAATTTCGGAGCACCGCTTGACAGTCTCCCGAATGACCAAATTATTAGAAAACCGTACAGTTCCGTTCCCACACTGTGAAGTATTCTCTTATCGTCTGCAAGTGATGATAAGTTTTCCACTGACTCACCACGAATTCTTATGATATTCTCTACAACTTCCGTCAAGGTTTTTAGTAACTCTAAAAATGCCGCTGACGATTATACATTCTTAACCACATCGTCTTAAATAAAATTGAGAGTGGAAAAGGGGAATGTGTATTGAACTTTGAGTTCGGTATTTTAATTTAGTTTTGTTTTTGTTTTTCTGATGGCTAGTGATAACTATTAAAAGCATAAAATTAAAATGATATTGTTCTTTAACCTTTAACCTAAATTTGATTTTATTTTTAGTGAACGATAGACCTTAAATCAAAAGATCATACTACTTCATGTGTTAAAAATACATGTTTAGCATGTATGTTAAAAAGTTATACATGAAGGAAAATGACTCTGATATATATGGCCTGGCAGTACGCCAACTTTCTGCCGCTATTTGTAGGGGGTCGCATGTATAATATGTCCGTAAAGCATTAAACGGAAGTGACTTTCCAAAGTGTCATAGATTTCCGGGATTGTGCTATATGCCGAAAGTTGTTACAACTTAGCATACATCTACGGGTATGAATTTGTTGCCCTGTTCCTGTGCTACAAGTCGATATCAATTTTTTATAGGTGACCCAAATATTACGACCGCAACGTCTGTCAACCTAAGGTGTGCATATTTACGATTACGCTAACAAAATGACACCTCCGCTAACGTTATTGGGTCTTATCATTTTCTCCGTTTTTTCAAAAATACCGGCGAGTTTATCGACTGAGCACAACTTTGGTGTTATAAGTTAGTTGCCCGGCAGTATGCTAACTTTCTGCCGCTATTTATAGGGGGTCGCATGTATAATATGTCCGTAAAGCATTAAACGTAAGTGACTTTCCAAAGTGTCATAGATTTTCGGGAGTGTGCTAAATGCCGAAAGTTGTTACAACTTAGCATACATTTACGGGTATGAATTTGTTGCCCTGTTCCTGTGCTACAAGTCGATATCATTTTTTTATAGTTGACCCAAATATTACGGCCCCAACGTCTGTCAACCTAAGGTGTGCATATTTACGATTACGCTAACAAAATGACACCTCCGCTCTTATCATTTTCTCCGTTTTTTCAAAAATACCGGCGAGTTTATCGACTGAGCACAACTTTGGTGTTATCAGTTAGTTGCCCTGGCAGTATGCTAACTTTCTGCCGCTATTTATAGGGGGTCGCATGTATAATATGTCCGTAAAGCATTAAACGGAAGTGACTTTCCAAAGTGTCATAGATTTCCGGGAGTGTGCTAAATGCCGAAAGTTGATACAACTTAGCATACAGCTACGGGTATGATTTTGTTGCCCTGTTCCTGTGCTACAAGTCGATATCAATTTTTTATAGGTGACCCAAATATTACGGCCCCAACGTCTGTCAACCTAAGGTGTGCATATTTACGATTACGCTAACAAAATGACACCTCCGCTAACGTTATTGGGTCTTATCATTTTCTCCGTTTTTTTCAAAAATACCGGCGAGTTTATCGACTGAGCACAACTTTGGTGTTATAAGTTAGTTGCCCTGGCAGTATGCTAACTTTCTGCCGCTATTTATAGGGGGTCGCATGTATAATATGTCCGTAAAGCATTAAACGGAAGTCACTTTCCAAAGTGTCATAGATTTCCGGGAGTGTGCTAAATGCCGAAAGTTGTTACAACTTCGCATACATCTACGGGTATGAATGTGTTGCCCTGTTCCTGTGCTACAAGTCGATATCAATTTTTTATAGGTGACCCAAATATTACGGCCGCAACGTCTGTCAACCTAAGGTGTGTGTATTTACGATTACGCTAACAAAATGACACCTCCACTAACGTTATTGGGTCTTATCATTTTCTCCGTTTTTTCAAAAATACCGGCGAGTTTATCGACTGAGCACAACTTTGGTGTTATAAGTTAGTTGTCCTGGCAGTATGCTAACTTTCTGCCGCTATTTATAGGGGGTCCCATGTATAATATGTCCGTAAAGCATTAAACGGAAGTGACTTTCCAAAGTGTCATAGATTTCCGGGAGTGTGCTAAATGCCGAAAGTTGATACAACTTAGCATACATCTACGGGTATGAATTTGTTGCCCTGTTCCTGTGCTACAAGTCGATATCAATTTTTTATAGGTGACCCTAATATTACGGCCGCAACGTCTGTCAACCTAAGGTGTGCATATTTACGATTACGCTAACAAATTGACACCTCCGCTAATGTTATTGGGACTTATCATTTTCTCCGTTTTTTCAAAAATACCGGCGAGTTTATCGACTGAGCACAACTTTGGTGTTATAAGTTAGTTGGCCTGGCAGTATGCTAACTTTCTGCCGCTATTTATAGGGGGTCGCATGTATAATATGTCCGTAAAGCATTAAACGGAAGTGACTTTCCAAAGTGTCATAGATTTCCGGGAGTGTGCTAAATGCTGAAAGTTGTTACAACTTAGCATACATCTACGGGTATGAATTTGTTGCCCTGTTCCTGTGCTACAAGTCGATATCAATTTTTTATAGGTGACCCAAATATTACGGCCGCAACGTCTGTCAACCTAAGGTGTGCATATGTACGATTACGCTAACAAAATGACACCTCCGCTAACGTTATTGGGTCTTATCATTTTCTCCGTTTTTTCAAAAATACCGGCGAGTTTATCGACTGAGCACAACTTTGGTGTTATAAGTTAGTTGCCCTGGCAGTATGCTAACTTTCTGCCGCTATTTATAGGGGGTCGCATGTATAATATGTCCGTTAAGCATTAAACGGAAGTGACTTTCCAAAGTGTCATAGATTTCCGGGAGTGTGCTAAATGCCGAAAGTTGATACAACTTAGCATACATTTACGGGTATGAATTTGTTGCCCTGTTCCTGTGCTACAAGTGTAACAGGGTCGGTTCTTGGGTAAAGATATAACAAACTCTGTTTAGGGTTCGGATGATTTATTATACCAGTAGTATAAAAATAAACTCTGAAATAACAATATCACAATTATAAATAACAGATCTATTACAAAACTCAAGTACCCTAAGTTATACATTATCACCTATAGTTATGGTAAAATACAATGCACTTTAATACTGTGTACTATACTGCGAATACATATAATAGACAATTAGTGAGATGATGTCACGTGTAGTTTTAAATCTCATTGTCATACACTACACAAGAATGTAACCCTTGATCGTAAATAATACACTATATAGTGTTTACTGGTTTACTTTAAGTACGGTACAAAACTAAAGTTAAAACTGCGAACATTACATTAAACTGATCGGAACATAATATATTGTTTGTTCTTTACATACAATTACATTACAACAATAATTAAAATGTAGAAACTATTCTCATAAAGACTAATTAAGCCAATATACTAAATATGCTTAAAACCGCATATTTAAAGGGAAATAATCTATAACGTCTTGTTTACAACATTACATAGTTAAAAATAGATTGACTCTTACCACTTGTGGAGTGAGTTTTTACTGGCAAGGAATAGGCACAGTTCACAATGTATACTCTGTATATAATTACATCAATGGAGTCCTAAAACCAAAATGCAATCATAAACATTCGGACTCATAAAAATATTAAAATATACGATATGACAAAATAACTCCAGTTCATTTATAGTTATACTTCTATCATTACAATGTATAATATAAGTGTACTCATAAATATCCACTTTAACACTTTTCCTTATTTTGTCTAATATGCCGCCATTTATGAAATATAAATTATCTGTATCAATAATCAAATAGCTAAGCAAATATCTTGTTCTATATTCTATCGTGACAAATTAACGGTAGATAATAAAATACATGTAGCACGAAGCTAAATAAAAGATTCTCGGGTACATCTATCATACTTATTTAATAACCAAACTTTACGAGGAGAACGTAATCATATAATAGAAACTTTGCTAACTTTATCATTTACATGTGAAAAATACTAATTATACAATAAAGAAGTTAACTTACATCAATATGTAATATGTTGTGTCCACAATGAATGAAAACATAACAGGTAATAATTCGGGATACAATACAATGCGTCTGTAATTTTCAAGTTCCCGTGCAAAATATACCTGGTCAATACAAAATATAAATTGACCGCGAAATCACAATGACCAATCAAATACGTAATTTAAAGTAAGAACCTTTTGAATATTCATGAACTCAATATAAAAAGTAAAGTGTAGATTTGATTTAAATAATAATATTCCTTTATCAAAATGCAAGATTTAAACGTTTATAATAAATACCATTAATTTAAGAACTTTAAAGATATTTTTACTATTATTTAATAGACGTAAAAATGACACTACTACACAAGTCGATATCAATTTTTTATAGGTGACCCAAATATTACGGCCGCAACGTCTGTCAACCTAAGGTGTGCATATATACGATAACGCTAACAAAATGACACCTCCGCTAACGTTATTGGGTCTTATCATTTTCTTCGTTTTTTCAAAAATACCGGCGAGTTTATCGACTGAGCACAACTTTGGTGTTATAAATTAGTTGGCCTGGCAGTATGCTAACTTTCTGCCGCTATTTATAGGGGGTTGCATGTATAATATGTCCGTAACGCATTAAACGGAAGTGACTTTCCAAAGTGTCATAGATTTCCGGGAGTGTGCAAAATGTCGAAGGTTGATACAATTTAGCATACATCTACGGGTATGATTTTGTTGCCCTGTTCCTGTGCTACAAGTCGATATCAATTTTTTATAGCTGACCCAAATATTATGGCCGCAACGTCTGTCAACCTAAGGTGTGCATATGTACGATTACGCTAACAAAATGACACCTCCGCTAACGTTATTGGGTCTTATCATTTTCTCCGGTTTTTTTTCAAAAATACCGGCGAGTTTATCGATTGAGCACAACTTTGGTGTTATCAGTTAGTTGCCCTGGCAGTATGCTAACTTTCTGCCGCTATTTATAGGGGGTCGCATGTATAATATGTCCGTAAAGCATTAAACGGAAGTGACTTTCCAAAGTGTCATAGATTTCCGGGAGTGTGCTAAATGCCGAAAGTTGTTACAACTTAGCATACATTTACGGGTATGAATTTGTTGCCCTGTTCCTGTGCTACAAGTCGATATCAATTTTTTAAAGGTGACCGAAATATTACGGCCGCAACGTCTGTCAACCTAAGGTGTGCATATGTACGATTACGCTAACAAAATGACACCTCCGCTAACGTTATTGGGTCTTATCATTTTCTCCGTTTTTTTTCAAAAATACCGGCGAGTTTATCGACTGAGCACAACTTTGGTGTTATAAGTTAGTTGCCCTGGCAGTATGCTAACTTTCTGCCGCTATTTATAGGGGGTCGCATGTATAATATGTCCGTAAAGCATTAAACGGAAGTGACTTTCCAAAGTGTCATAGATTTCCGGGAGTGTGCTAAGTGCCGAAAGTTGATACAACTTAGCATACATCTACGGGTATGAATTTGTTGCCCTGTTCCTGTGCTACAAGTCGATATCAATTTTTTATAGGTGACCCAAATATTACGGCCGCAACGTCTGTCAACCTAAGGTGTGCATATTTACGATTACGCTAACAAAATGACACCTCCGCTAACGTTATTGGGTCTTATCATTTTCTCCGTTTTTTCAAAAATACCGGCGAGTTTATCGACTGAGCACAACTTTGGTGTTATAAGTTAGTTGTTCTGGCAGTATGCTAACTTTCTGCCGCTATTTATAGGGGGTCGCATGTATAATATGTCCGTAAAGCATTAAACGGAAGTGACTTTCCAAAGTGTCATAGATTTCCGGGAGTGTGCTAAATGCCGAAAGTTGTTACAACTTAGCATACATCATATAATCTTTAGCAAACAGCACTTTTTTCCATGATTGGGTATAAATGCATTTAGCAAAGTGTACATATTATTTTTTTTCTCTTTTTTCCTGATTTTTGACTGACTAACACAGGGAAGATCTACAGTTTAAGTCCATTCATCTACTACAATGTCTAAAGAATTCAATAAACTCTATGGTCTCTTCTGACTGGGGAAGCTGATCGTGCACGAGCTCGTGCAGCCTTGCGTCTTGCTCTTTCTCTTGATCTCTGTATTGTTTGGGTCTGGTTTGAAGTATTAACAGTTTGTCTGTAGTTTTCATAACCACTGACAAACCCATCTTCCATGTCTGCTAATGCCTCATCCATACTCATGGTTGTAAATGCATGGGTATGAATTTGTTGCCCTGTTCCTGTGCTACAAGTCGATATCAATTTTTTATAGGTGACCCAAATATTACGGCCGCAACGTCTGTCAACCTAAGGTGTGCATATTTACGATTACGCTAACAAATTGACACCTCCGCTAATGTTATTGGGACTTATCATTTTCTCCGTTTTTTCAAAAATACCGGCGAGTTTATCGACTGAGCACAACTTTGGTGTTATAAGTTAGTTGCCCTGTCAGTATGCTAACTTTCTGCATCTATTTATAGGGGGTCGCATGTATAATATATCCGTAAAACATTAAACGGAAGTGACTTTCCAAAGTGTCATAGATTTCCGGGAGTGTGCTAAATGCCGAAAGTTGATACAACGTAGCATACATCTACGGGTATGAATTTGTTGCCCTGTTCCTGTGCTACAAGTCGATATCAATTTTTTTATAGATGACCCAAATATTACGGCCGCAACGTCTGTCCACCTAAGGTGTGCATATTTACGATTACGCTAACAAAATGACACCTCCGCTAACGTTATTGGGTCTTATCATTTTCTCCGTTTTTTTCAAAAATACCGGCGAGTTTATCGACTGAGCACAACTTTGGTGTTAAAAGTTAGTTGCCCTTGCAGTATGCTAACTTTCTGCCGCTATTTATAGGGGGTCGCATGTATAATATGTCCGTAAAGCATTAAACGGAAGTGACTTTCCAAAGTGTCATAGATTTCCGGGAGTGTGCTAAATGCCGAAAGTTGATACAACTTAGCATACATCTACGGGTATGAATTTGTTGCCCTGTTCCTGTGCTACAAGTCGATATCAATTTTGTATAGGTGACCCAAATATTACGGCCGCAACGTCTGTCAACCTAAGGTGTGCATATTTACGATTACGCTAACAAAATGACACCTCCGCTAACGTTATTGGGTCTTATCATTTTCTCCGTTTTTTTCAAAAATACCGGCGAGTTTATTGACTGAGCACAACTTTGGTGTTATAAGTTAGTTGCCCTGGCAGTATGCTAACTTTCTGCCGCTATTTATAGGGGGTCGCATGTATAATATGTCCGTAAAGCATTAAACGGAAGTGACTTTCCAAAGTGTCATAGATTTCCGGGAGTGTGCTAAATGCCGAAAGTTGATACAACGTAGCATACATCTACGGGTATGAATTTGTTGCCCTGTTCCTGTGCTACAAGTCGATATCAATTTTTTTTATAGGTGACCCAAATATTACGGCCGCAACGTCTGTCAACCTAAGGTGTGCATATTTACGATTACGCTAACAAAATGACACCTCCGCTAACGTTATTGGGTCTTATCATTTTCTCTGTTTTTTTCAAAAATACCGGCGAGTTTATCGACTGAGCACAACTTTGGTGTTATAAGTTAGTTGCCCTGGCAGTATGCTAACTTTCTGCCGCTATTTATAGGGGGTCGCATGTATAATATGTCCGTAAAGCATTAAAAGGAAGTGACTTTCCAAAGTGTCATAGATTTCCGGGAGTGTGCTAAATGCCGAAAGTTGATACAACTTAGCATACATCTATGGGTATGAATTTGTTGCCCTGTTCCTGTGCTACAAGTCGATATCAATTTTTTTATAGATGACCCAAATATTACGGCCGCAACGTCTGTCAACCTAAGGTGTGCATATTTACGATTACGCTAACAAAATGACACCTCCGCTAACGTCATTGGTTCTTATCATTTTCTCCGTTTTTTTTCAAAAATACCGGCGAGTTTATCGACTGAGCACAACTTTGGTGTTATAAGTTAGTTGCCCTGGCAGTATGCTAACTTTCTGCCGCTATTTATAGGGGGTCGCATGTATAATATGTCCGTAAAGCATTAAACGGAAGTGACTTTCCAAAGTGTCATAGATTTCCGGGAGTGTGCTAAATGCCGAAAGTTGATACAACTTAGCATACATCTACGGGTATGAATTTGTTGCCCTGTTCCTGTGCTACAAGTCGATATCAATTTTTTATAGGTGACCCAAATATTACGGCCGCAACGTCTGTCAACCTAAGGTGTGCATATTTACGATTACGCTAACAAAATGACACCTCCGCTAACGTTATTGGGTCTTATCATTTTCTCCGTTTTTTTCAAAAATACCGGCGAGTTTATCGACTGAGCACAACTTTGGTGTTATAAGTTAGTTGCCCTGGCAGTATGCTAACTTTCTGCCGCTATTTATAGGGGGTCGCATGTATAATATGTCCGTAAAGCATTAAACGGAAGTGACTTTCCAAAGTGTCATAGATTTCCGGGAGTGTGCTAAATGCCGAAAGTTGATACAACTTAGCATACATCTACGGGTATGAATTTGTTGCCCTGTTCCTGTGCTACAAGTCGATATCAATTTTTTATAGGTGACCCAAATATTACGGCCGCAACGTCTGTCAACCTAAGGTGTGCATATTTACGATTACGCTAACAAAATGACACCTCCGCTAACGTTATTGGGTCTTATCATTTTCTCCGTTTTTTTCAAAAATACCGGCGAGTTTATTGACTGAGCACAACTTTGGTGTTATAAGTTAGTTGCCCTGGCAGTATGCTAACTTTCTGCCGCTATTTATAGGGGGTCGCATGTATAATATGTCCGTAAAGCATTAAACGGAAGTGACTTTCCAAAGTGTCATAGATTTCCGGGAGTGTGCTAAATGCCGAAAGTTGATACAACGTAGCATACATCTACGGGTATGAATTTGTTGCCCTGTTCCTGTGCTACAAGTCGATATCAATTTTTTTTATAGGTGACCCAAATATTACGGCCGCAACGTCTGTCAACCTAAGGTGTGCATATTTACGATTACGCTAACAAAATGACACCTCCGCTAACGTTATTGGGTCTTATCATTTTCTCTGTTTTTTTCAAAAATACCGGCGAGTTTATCGACTGAGCACAACTTTGGTGTTATAAGTTAGTTGCCCTGGCAGTATGCTAACTTTCTGCCGCTATTTATAGGGGGTCGCATGTATAATATGTCCGTAAAGCATTAAAAGGAAGTGACTTTCCAAAGTGTCATAGATTTCCGGGAGTGTGCTAAATGCCGAAAGTTGATACAACTTAGCATACATCTATGGGTATGAATTTGTTGCCCTGTTCCTGTGCTACAAGTCGATATCAATTTTTTTATAGATGACCCAAATATTACGGCCGCAACGTCTGTCAACCTAAGGTGTGCATATTTACGATTACGCTAACAAAATGACACCTCCGCTAACGTCATTGGTTCTTATCATTTTCTCCGTTTTTTTTCAAAAATACCGGCGAGTTTATCGACTGAGCACAACTTTGGTGTTATAAGTTAGTTGCCCTGGCAGTATGCTAACTTTCTGCCGCTATTTATAGGGGGTCGCATGTATAATATGTCCGTAAAGCATTAAACGGAAGTGACTTTCCAAAGTGTCATAGATTTCCGGGAGTGTGCTAAATGCCGAAAGTTGATACAACTTAGCATACATCTACGGGTATGAATTTGTTGCCCTGTTCCTGTGCTACAAGTCGATATCAATTTTTTATAGGTGACCCAAATATTACGGCCGCAACGTCTGTCAACCTAAGGTGTGCATATTTACGATTACGCTAACAAAATGACACCTCCGCTAACGTTATTGGGTCTTATCATTTTCTCCGTTTTTTCAAAAATACCGGCGAGTTTATCGACTGAGCACAACTTTGGTGTTATAATTTAGTTGCCCTGGCAGTATGCTAACTTTCTGCCGCTATTTATAGGGGGTCGCATGTATAATATGTCCGTAAAGCATTAAACGGAAGTCACTTTCCAAAGTGTCATAGATTTCCGGGAGTGTGCTAAATGCCGAAAGTTGATACAACTTAGCATACATCTACGGGTATGAATTTGTTGCCCTGTTCCTGTGCTACAAGTCGATATCAATTTTTTATAGGTGACCCAAATATTACGGCCGCAACGTCTGTCAACCTAAGGTGTGCATATTTACGATTACGCTAACAAAATGACACCTCCGCTAACGGTATTGGGTCTTATCATTTTCTCCGTTTTTTTCAAAAATACCGGCGAGTTTATCGACTGAGCACAACTTTGGTGTTATAAGTTAGTTGCCCTGGCATTATGCTAACTTTCTGCCGCTATTTATAGGGGGTCGCATGTATAATATGTCCGTAAAGCATTAAACGGAAGTGACTTTCCAAAGTGTCATAGATTTCCGGGAGTGTGCTAAATGCCGAAAGTTGATACAACTTAGCATACATCTACGGGTATGAATTTGTTGCCCTGTTCCTGTGCTACAAGTCGATATCAATTTTTTATAGGTGACCCAAATATTACGGCCGCAAC
The DNA here is from genome assembly GCF_036588685.1 of Mytilus trossulus. Classification (NCBI taxonomy): domain Eukaryota; kingdom Metazoa; phylum Mollusca; class Bivalvia; order Mytilida; family Mytilidae; genus Mytilus; species Mytilus trossulus. Next base: position 85,732,784 of record NC_086375.1, on the reverse strand, counting down.
GTCTGTCAACCTAAGGTGTGCATATTTACGATTACGCTAACAAAATGACACCTCCGCTAACGTTATTGGGTCTTATCATTTTCTCCGTTTTTTTCAAAAATACCGGCGAGTTTATCGACTGAGCACAACTTTGGTGTTATAAGTTAGTTGCCCTGGCAGTATGCTAACTTTCTGCCGCTATTTATAGGGGGTCGCATGTATAATATGTCCGTAAAGCATTAAACGGAAGTGACTTTCCAAAGTGTCATAGATTTCCGGGAGTGTGCTTAATGCCGAAAGTTGATACAACTTAGCATACATCTACGGGTATGAATTTGTTGCCCTGTTCCTGTGCTACAAGTCGATATCAATTTTTTATAGGTGACCCAAATATTACGGCCGCAACGTCTGTCAACCTAAGGTGTGCATATTTACGATTACGCTAACAAAATGACACCTCCGCTAACGTTATTGGGTCTTATCATTTTCTCCGTTTTTTTCAAAAATACCGGCGAGTTTATTGACTGAGCACAACTTTGGTGTTATAAGTTAGTTGCCCTGGCAGTATGCTAACTTTCTGCCGCTATTTATAGGGGGTCGCATGTATAATATGTCCGTAAAGCATTAAACGGAAGTGACTTTCCAAAGTGTCATAGATTTCCGGGAGTGTGCTAAATGCCGAAAGTTGATACAACGTAGCATACATCTACGGGTATGAATTTGTTGCCCTGTTCCTGTGCTACAAGTCGATATCAATTTTTTTTATAGGTGACCCAAATATTACGGCCGCAACGTCTGTCAACCTAAGGTGTGCATATTTACGATTACGCTAACAAAATGACACCTCCGCTAACGTTATTGGGTCTTATCATTTTCTCTGTTTTTTTCAAAAATACCGGCGAGTTTATCGACTGAGCACAACTTTGGTGTTATAAGTTAGTTGCCCTGGCAGTATGCTAACTTTCTGCCGCTATTTATAGGGGGTCGCATGTATAATATGTCCGTAAAGCATTAAAAGGAAGTGACTTTCCAAAGTGTCATAGATTTCCGGGAGTGTGCTAAATGCCGAAAGTTGATACAACTTAGCATACATCTATGGGTATGAATTTGTTGCCCTGTTCCTGTGCTACAAGTCGATATCAATTTTTTTATAGATGACCCAAATATTACGGCCGCAACGTCTGTCAACCTAAGGTGTGCATATTTACGATTACGCTAACAAAATGACACCTCCGCTAACGTCATTGGTTCTTATCATTTTCTCCGTTTTTTTTCAAAAATACCGGCGAGTTTATCGACTGAGCACAACTTTGGTGTTATAAGTTAGTTGCCCTGGCATTATGCTAACTTTCTGCCGCTATTTATAGGGGGTCGCATGTATAATATGTCCGTAAAGCATTAAAAGGAAGTGACTTTCCAAAGTGTCATAGATTTCCGGGAGTGTGCTAAATGCCGAAAGTTGATACAACTTAGCATACATCTACGGGTATGAATTTGTTGCCCTGTTCCTGTGCTACAAGTCGATATCAATTTTTTATAGGTGACCCAAATATTACGGCCGCAACGTCTGTCAACCTAAGGTGTGCATATTTACGATTACGCTAACAAAATGACACCTCCGCTAACGTTATTGGGTCTTATCATTTTCTCCGTTTTTTTCAAAAATACCGGCGAGTTTATCGACTGAGCACAACTTTGGTGTTATAAGTTAGTTGCCCTGGCAGTATGCTAACTTTCTGCCGCTATTTATAGGGGGTCGCATGTATAATATGTCCGTAAAGCATTAAACGGAAGTGACTTTCCAAAGTGTCATAGATTTCCGGGAGTGTGCTTAATGCCGAAAGTTGATACAACTTAGCATACATCTACGGGTATGAATTTGTTGCCCTGTTCCTGTGCTACAAGTCGATATCAATTTTTTATAGGTGACCCAAATATTACGGCCGCAACGTCTGTCAACCTAAGGTGTGCATATTTACGATTACGCTAACAAAATGACACCTCCGCTAACGTTATTGGGTCTTATCATTTTCTCCGTTTTTTTCAAAAATACCGGCGAGTTTATTGACTGAGCACAACTTTGGTGTTATAAGTTAGTTGCCCTGGCAGTATGCTAACTTTCTGCCGCTATTTATAGGGGGTCGCATGTATAATATGTCCGTAAAGCATTAAACGGAAGTGACTTTCCAAAGTGTCATAGATTTCCGGGAGTGTGCTAAATGCCGAAAGTTGATACAACGTAGCATACATCTACGGGTATGAATTTGTTGCCCTGTTCCTGTGCTACAAGTCGATATCAATTTTTTTTATAGGTGACCCAAATATTACGGCCGCAACGTCTGTCAACCTAAGGTGTGCATATTTACGATTACGCTAACAAAATGACACCTCCGCTAACGTTATTGGGTCTTATCATTTTCTCTGTTTTTTTCAAAAATACCGGCGAGTTTATCGACTGAGCACAACTTTGGTGTTATAAGTTAGTTGCCCTGGCAGTATGCTAACTTTCTGCCGCTATTTATAGGGGGTCGCATGTATAATATGTCCGTAAAGCATTAAAAGGAAGTGACTTTCCAAAGTGTCATAGATTTCCGGGAGTGTGCTAAATGCCGAAAGTTGATACAACTTAGCATACATCTATGGGTATGAATTTGTTGCCCTGTTCCTGTGCTACAAGTCGATATCAATTTTTTTATAGATGACCCAAATATTACGGCCGCAACGTCTGTCAACCTAAGGTGTGCATATTTACGATTACGCTAACAAAATGACACCTCCGCTAACGTCATTGGTTCTTATCATTTTCTCCGTTTTTTTTCAAAAATACCGGCGAGTTTATCGACTGAGCACAACTTTGGTGTTATAAGTTAGTTGCCCTGGCAGTATGCTAACTTTCTGCCGCTATTTATAGGGGGTCGCATGTATAATATGTCCGTAAAGCATTAAACGGAAGTCACTTTCCAAAGTGTCATAGATTTCCGGGAGTGTGCTAAATGCCGAAAGTTGATACAACTTAGCATACATCTACGGGTATGAATTTGTTGCCCTGTTCCTGTGCTACAAGTCGATATCAATTTTTTATAGGTGACCCAAATATTACGGCCGCAACGTCTGTCAACCTAAGGTGTGCATATTTACGATTACGCTAACAAAATGACACCTCCGCTAACGGTATTGGGTCTTATCATTTTCTCCGTTTTTTTCAAAAATACCGGCGAGTTTATCGACTGAGCACAACTTTGGTGTTATAAGTTAAATGCCCTGGCAGTATGCTAACTTTCTGCCGCTATTTATAGGGGGTCGCATGTATAATATGTCCGTAACGCATTAAACGGAAGTGACTTTCCAAAGTGTCATAGATTTCCGGGAGTGTGCTAAATGCCGAAAGTTGATACAACTTAGCATACATCTACGGGTATGAATTTGTTGCCCTGTTCCTGTGCTACAAGTCGATATCAATTTTTTATAGGTGACCCAAATATTACGGCCGCAACGTCTGTCAACCTAAGGTGTGCATATTTACGATTACGCTAACAAAATGACACCTCCGCTAACGTTATTGGGTCTTATCATTTTCTCCGTTTTTTTCAAAAATACCGGCGAATTTATCGACTGAGCACAACTTTGGTGTTATAAGTTAGTTGCCCTGGCAGTATGCTAACTTTCTGCCGCTATTTATAGGGGGTCGCATGTATAATATGTCCGTAAAGCATTAAACGGAAGTGACTTTCCAAAGTGTCATAGATTTCCGGGAGTGTGCTAAATGCCGAAAGTTGATACAACGTAGCATACATCTACGGGTATGAATTTGTTGCCCTGTTCCTGTGCTACAAGTCGATATCAATTTTTTTTATAGGTGACCCAAATATTACGGCCGCAACGCAACGTCTGTCAACCTAAGGTGTGCATATTTACGATTACGCTAACAAAATGACACCTCCGCTAACGTTATTGGGTCTTATCATTTTTGTCCGTTTTTTTCAAAAATACCGGCGAGTTTATCGACTGAGCACAACTTTGATGTTATAAGTTAGTTGCCCTGGCAGTATGCTAACTTTCTGCCGCTATTTATAGGGGGTCACATGTATAATATGTCCGTAAAGCATTAAAAGGAAGTGACTTTCCAAAGTGTCATAGATTTCCGGGAGTGTGCTAAATGCCGAAAGTTGATACAACTTAGCATACATCTACGGGTATGAATTTGTTGCCCTGTTCCTGTGCTACAAGTCGATATCATTTTTTTATAGGTGACCGCTTGTTGTTCGGTGTGAGCCAAGGCTCCGTGTTGAAGGCCGTACTTTAACCTATAATGGTTTAATTTTTAAATTGTTATTTGGATGGAGAGTTGTCTCATTGGCACTCACACCACATCTTCCTATATCTATCTACGGGTATGAATTTGTTGCCCTGTTCCTGTGCTACAAGTCGATATCAATTTTTTATAGGTGACCCAAATATTACGGCCGCAACGTCTGTCAACCTAAGGTGTGCATATTTACGATTACGCTAACAAAATGACACCTCCGCTAACGTTATTGGTTCTTATCATTTTCTCCGTTTTTTTCAAAAATACCGGCGAGTTTATCGACTGAGCACAACTTTGGTGTTATAAGTTAGTTGCCCTGGCAGTATGCTAACTTTCTGCCGCTATTTATAGGGGGTCGCATGTATAATATGTCCGTAAAGCATTAAACGGAAGTGACTTTCCAAAGTGTCATAGATTTCCGGGAGTGTGCTAAATGCCGAAAGTTGATACAAGTTAGCATACATCTACGGGTATGAATTTGTTGCCCTGTTCCTGTGCTACAAGTCGATATCAATTTTTTTTATAGATGACCCAAATATTACGGCCGCAACGTCTGTCAACCTAAGGTGTGCATATTTACGATTACGCTAACAAAATGACACCTCCGCTAACGTTATTGGGTCTTATCATTTTCTCCGTTTTTTCAAAAATACCGGCGAGTTTATCGACTGAGCACAACTTTGGTGTTATAAGTTAGTTGCCCTGGCAGTATGCTAACTTTCTGCCGCTATTTATAGGGGGTCACATGTATGATATGTCCGTAAAGCATTAAACGGAAGTGACTTTCCAAAGTGTCATAGATTTCCGGGAGTGTGCTAAATGCCGAAAGTTGATACAACTTAGCATACATCTACGGGTATGAATTTGTTGCCCTGTTCCTGTGCTACAAGTCGATATCAATTTTTTATAGGTGACCCAATTATTACGGCCGCAACGTCTGTCAACCTAAGGTGTGCATATTTACGATTACGCTAACAAAATGACACCTCCGCTAACGTTATTGGGTCTTATCATTTTCTCCGTTTTTTCAAAAATACCGGCGAGTTTATCGACTGAGCACAACTTTGGTGTTATAAGTTAGTTGCCCTGGCAGTATGCTAACTTTCTGCCGCTATTTATAGGGGGTCGCATGTATAATATGTCCGTAAAGCATTAAACGGAAGTGACTTTCCAAAGTGTCATAGATTTCCGGGAGTGTGCTAAATGCCGAAAGTTGATACAACTTAGCATACATCTACGGGTATGAATTTGTTGCCCTGTTCCTGTGCTACAAGTCGATATCAATTTTTTATAGGTGACCCAAATATTACGGCCGCAACGTCTGTCAACCTAAGGTGTGCATATTTACGATTACGCTAACAAAATGACACCTCCGCTAACGTTATTGGTTCTTATCATTTTCTTCGTTTTTTCAAAAATACCGGCGAGTTTATCGACTGAGCACAACTTTGGTGTTATAAGTTAGTTGCCCTGGCAGTATGCTAACTTTCTGCCGCTATTTATAGGGGGTCGCATGTATAATATGTCCGTAAAGCATTAAACGGAAGTGACTTTCCAAAGTGTCATAGATTTCCGGGAGTGTGCTTAATGCCGAAAGTTGATACAACTTAGCATACATCTACGGGTATGAATTTGTTGCCCTGTTCCTGTGCTACAAGTCGATATCAATTTTTTATAGGTGACCCAAATATTACGGCCGCAACGTCTGTCAACCTAAGGTGTGCATATTTACGATTACGCTAACAAAATGACACCTCCGCTAACGTTATTGGTTCTTATCATTTTCTCCGGTTTTTTTTCAAAAATACCGGCGAGTTTATCGACTGAGCACAACTTTGGTGTTATAAGTTAGTTGCCCTGGCAGTATGCTAACTTTCTGCCGCTATTTATAGGGGGTCGCATGTATAATATGTCCGTAAAGCATTAAACGGAAGTGACTTTCCAAAGTGTCATAGATTTCCGGGAGTGTGCTAAATGCCGAAAGTTGATACAACTTAGCATACATCTACGGGTATGAATTTGTTGCCCTGTTCCTGTGCTACAAGTCGATATCAATTTTTTATAGGTGACCCAAATATTACGGCCGCAACGTCTGTCAACCTAAGGTGTGCATATTTACGATTACGCTAACAAAATGACACCTCCGCTAACGTTATTGGGTCTTATCATTTTCTCCGTTTTTTTCAAAAACACCGGCGAGTTTATCGACTGAGCACAACTTTGGTGTTATAAGTTAGTTGCCCTGGCAGTATGCTAACTTTCTGCCGCTATTTATAGGGGATCGCATGTATAATATGTCCGTAAAGCATTAAACGGAAGTGACTTTCCAAAGAGTCATAGATTTCCGGGAGTATGCTAAATGCCGAAAGTTGATACAACTTAGCATACATCTACGGGTATGAATTTGTTGCCCTGTTCCTGTGCTACAAGTCGATATCAATTTTTTTATAGGTGACCCAAATATTACGGCCGCAACGTCTGTCAACCTAAGGTGTGCATATTTACGATTACGCTAACAAAATGACACCTCCGCTAACGTTATTGGGTCTTATCATTTTCTCCGTTTTTTTCAAAAATACCGGCGAGTTTATCGACTGAGCACAACTTTGGTGTTATAAGTTAGTTGCCCTGGCAGTATGCTAACTTTCTGCCGCTATTTATAGGGGGTCGCATGTATAATATGTCCGTAAAGCATTAAACGGAAGTGACTTTCCAAAGTGTCATAGATTTCCGGGAGTGTGCTAAATGCCGAAAGTTGATACAACGTAGCATACATCTACGGGTATGAATTTGTTGCCCTGTTCCTGTGCTACAAGTCGATATCAATTTTTTTTATAGGTGACCCAAATATTACGGCCGCAACGTCTGTCAACCTAAGGTGTGCATATTTACGATTACGCTAACAAAATGACACCTCCTCTAACGTTATTGGGTCTTATCATTTTCTCCGTTTTTTTCAAAAATACCGGCGAGTTTATCGACTGAGCACAACTTTGATGTTATAAGTTAGTTGCCCTGGCAGTATGCCAACTTTCTGCCGCTATTTATAGGGGGTCGCATGTATAATATGTCCGTAAAGCATTAAAAGGAAGTGACTTTCCAAAGTGTCATAGATTTCCGGGAGTGTGCTAAATGCCGAAAGTTGATACAACTTAGCATACATCTACGGGTATGAATTTGTTGCCCTGTTCCTGTGCTACAAGTCGATATCATTTTTTTATAGGTGACCGCTTGTTGTTCGGTGTGAGCCAAGGCTCCGTGTTGAAGGCCGTACTTTAACCTATAATGGTTTAATTTTTAAATTGTTATTTGGATGAAGAGTTGTCTCATTGGCACTCACACCACATCTTCCTATATCTATCTACGGGTATGAATTTGTTGCCCTGTTCCTGTGCTACAAGTCGATATCAATTTTTTATAGGTGACCCAAATATTACGGCCGCAACGTCTGTCAACCTAAGGTGTGCATATTTACGATTACGCTAACAAAATGACACCTCCGCTAACGTTATTGGTTCTTATCATTTTCTCCGTTTTTTTCAAAAATACCGGCGAGTTTATCGACTGAGCACAACTTTGGTGTTATAAGTTAGTTGCCCTGGCAGTATGCTAACTTTCTGCCGCTATTTATAGGGGGTCGCATGTATAATATGTCCGTAAAGCATTAAACGGAAGTGACTTTCCAAAGTGTCATAGATTTCCGGGAGTGTGCTAAATGCCGAAAGTTGATACAACTTAGCATACATCTACGGGTATGAATTTGTTGCCCTGTTCCTGTGCTACAAGTCGATATCAATTTTTTTTATAGATGACCCAAATATTACGGCCGCAACGTCTGTCAACCTAAGGTGTGCATATTTACGATTACGCTAACAAAATGACACCTCCGCTAACGTTATTGGGTCTTATCATTTTCTCCGTTTTTTTCAAAAATACCGGCGAGTTTATCGACTGAGCACAACTTTGGTGTTATAAGTTAGTTGCCCTGGCAGTATGCTAACTTTCTGCCGCTATTTATAGGGGGTCACATGTATGATATGTCCGTAAAGCATTAAACGGAAGTGACTTTCCAAAGTGTCATAGATTTCCGGGAGTGTGCTAAATGCCGAAAGTTGATACAACTTAGCATACATCTACGGGTATGAATTTGTTGCCCTGTTCCTGTGCTACAAGTCGATATCAATTTTTTATAGGTGACCCAATTATTACGGCCGCAACGTCTGTCAACCTAAGGTGTGCATATTTACGATTACGTTAACAAAATGACACCTCCGCTAACGTTATTCGGTCTCATCATTTTCTCCGTTTTTTCAAAAATACCGGCGAGTTTATCGACTGAGCACAACTTTGGTGTTATAAGTTAGTTGCCCTGGCAGTATGCTAACTTTCTGCCGCTATTTATAGGGGGTCGCATGTATAATATGTCCGTAAAGCATTAAACGGAAGTGACTTTCCAAAGTGTCATAGATTTCCGGGAGTGTGCTAAATGCCGAAAGTTGATACAACTTAGCATACATCTACGGGTATGAATTTGTTGCCCTGTTCCTGTGCTACAAGTCGATATCAATTTTTTATAGGTGACCCAAATATTACGGCCGCAACGTCTGTCAACCTAAGGTGTGCATATTTACGATTACGCTAACAAAATGACACCTCCGCTAACGTTATTGGTTCTTATCATTTTCTTCGTTTTTTCAAAAATACCGGCGAGTTTATCGACTGAGCACAACTTTGGTGTTATAAGTTAGTTGCCCTGGCAGTATGCTAACTTTCTGCCGCTATTTATAGGGGGTCGCATGTATAATATGTCCGTAAAGCATTAAACGGAAGTGACTTTCCAAAGTGTCATAGATTTCCGGGAGTGTGCTTAATGCCGAAAGTTGATACAACTTAGCATACATCTACGGGTATGAATTTGTTGCCCTGTTCCTGTGCTACAAGTCGATATCAATTTTTTATAGGTGACCCAAATATTACGGCCGCAACGTCTGTCAACCTAAGGTGTGCATATTTACGATTACGCTAACAAAATGACACCTCCGCTAACGTTATTGGTTCTTATCATTTTCTCCGGGTTTTTTTCAAAAATACCGGCGAGTTTATCGACTGAGCACAACTTTGGTGTTATAAGTTAGTTGCCCTGGCAGTATGCTAACTTTCTGCCGCTATTTATAGGGGGTCGCATGTATAATATGTCCGTAAAGCATTAAACGGAAGTGACTTTCCAAAGTGTCATAGATTTCCGGGAGTGTGCTAAATGCCGAAAGTTGATACAACTTAGCATACATCTACGGGTATGAATTTGTTGCCCTGTTCCTGTGCTACAAGTCGATATCAATTTTTTATAGGTGACCCAAATATTACGGCCGCAACGTCTGTCAACCTAAGGTGTGCATATTTACGATTACGCTAACAAAATGACACCTCCGCTAACGTTATTGGGTCTTATCATTTTCTCCGTTTTTTTCAAAAATACCGGCGAGTTTATCGACTGAGCACAACTTTGGTGTTATAAGTTAGTTGCCCTGGCAGTATGCTAACTTTCTGCCGCTATTTATAGGGGATCGCATGTATAATATGTCCGTAAAGCATTAAACGGAAGTCACTTTCCAAAGAGTCATAGATTTCCGGGAGTATGCTAAATGCCGAAAGTTGATACAACTTAGCATACATCTACGGGTATGAATTTGTTGCCCTGTTCCTGTGCTACAAGTCGATATCAATTTTTTTATAGGTGACCCAAATATTACGGCCGCAACGTCTGTCAACCTAAGGTGTGCATATTTACGATTACGCTAACAAAATGACACCTCCGCTAACGTTATTGGGTCTTATCATTTTCTCCGTTTTTTTCAAAAATACCGGCGAGTTTATCGACTGAGCACAACTTTGGTGTTATAAGTTAGTTGCCCTGGCAGTATGCTAACTTTCTGCCGCTATTTATAGGGGGTCGCATGTATAATATGTCCGTAAAGCATTAAACGGAAGTGACTTTCCAAAGTGTCATAGATTTCCGGGAGTGTGCTAAATGCCGAAAGTTGATACAACGTAGCATACATCTACGGGTATGAATTTGTTGCCCTGTTCCTGTGCTACAAGTCGATATCAATTTTTTTTATAGGTGACCCAAATATTACGGCCGCAACGTCTGTCAACCTAAGGTGTGCATATTTACGATTACGCTAACAAAATGACACCTCCTCTAACGTTATTGGGTCTTATCATTTTCTCCGTTTTTTTCAAAAATACCGGCGAGTTTATCGACTGAGCACAACTTTGATGTTATAAGTTAGTTGCCCTGGCAGTATGCCAACTTTCTGCCGCTATTTATAGGGGGTCGCATGTATAATATGTCCGTAAAGCATTAAAAGGAAGTGACTTTCCAAAGTGTCATAGATTTCCGGGAGTGTGCTAAATGCCGAAAGTTGATACAACTTAGCATACATCTACGGGTATGAATTTGTTGCCCTGTTCCTGTGCTACAAGTCGATATCATTTTTTTATAGGTGACCGCTTGTTGTTCGGTGTGAGCCAAGGCTCCGTGTTGAAGGCCGTACTTTAACCTATAATGGTTTAATTTTTAAATTGTTATTTGGATGAAGAGTTGTCTCATTGGCACTCACACCACATCTTCCTATATCTATCTACGGGTATGAATTTGTTGCCCTGTTCCTGTGCTACAAGTCGATATCAATTTTTTATAGGTGACCCAAATATTACGGCCGCAACGTCTGTCAACCTAAGGTGTGCATATTTACGATTACGCTAACAAAATGACACCTCCGCTAACGTTATTGGTTCTTATCATTTTCTCCGTTTTTTTCAAAAATACCGGCGAGTTTATCGACTGAGCACAACTTTGGTGTTATAAGTTAGTTGCCCTGGCAGTATGCTAACTTTCTGCCGCTATTTATAGGGGGTCGCATGTATAATATGTCCGTAAAGCATTAAACGGAAGTGACTTTCCAAAGTGTCATAGATTTCCGGGAGTGTGCTAAATGCCGAAAGTTGATACAAGTTAGCATACATCTACGGGTATGAATTTGTTGCCCTGTTCCTGTGCTACAAGTCGATATCAATTTTTTTTATAGATGACCCAAATATTACGGCCGCAACGTCTGTCAACCTAAGGTGTGCATATTTACGATTACGCTAACAAAATGACACCTCCGCTAACGTTATTGGGTCTTATCATTTTCTCCGTTTTTTCAAAAATACCGGCGAGTTTATCGACTGAGCACAACTTTGGTGTTATAAGTTAGTTGCCCTGGCAGTATGCTAACTTTCTGCCGCTATTTATAGGGGGTCACATGTATGATATGTCCGTAAAGCATTAAACGGAAGTGACTTTCCAAAGTGTCATAGATTTCCGGGAGTGTGCTAAATGCCGAAAGTTGATACAACTTAGCATACATCTACGGGTATGAATTTGTTGCCCTGTTCCTGTGCTACAAGTCGATATCAATTTTTTATAGGTGACCCAAATATTACGGCCGCAACGTCTGTCAACCTAAGGTGTGCATATTTACGATTACGCTAACAAAATGACACCTCCGCTAACGTTATTGGGTCTTATCATTTTCTCCGTTTTTTTCCAAAATACCGGCGAGTTTATCGACTGAGCACAACTTTGGTGTTATAAGTTAGTTGCCCTGGCAGTATGCTAACTTTCTGCCGCTATTTATAGGGGGTCGCATGTATAATATGTTCGTAAAGCATTAAACGGAAGTGACTTTCCAAAGTGTCATAGATTTCCGGGAGTGTGCTAAATGCCGAAAGTTGATACAACTTAGCATACATCTACGGGTATGAATTGTTTGCCCTGTTCCTGTGCTACAAGTCGATATCTATTTTCTATAGGTGACCCAAATATTACGGCCGCAACGTCTGTCAACCTAAGGTGTGCATATTTACGATTACGCTAACAAAATGACACCTCCGCTAACGTTATTGGGTCTTATCATTTTCTCCGTTTTTTTCAAAAATACCGGCGAGTTTATCGACTGAGCACAACTTTGGTGTTATAAGTTAGTTGCCCTGGCAGTATGCTAACTTTCTGCCGCTATTTATAGGGGGTCGCATGTATAATATGTCCGTAAAGCATTAAACGGAAGTGACTTTCCAAAGTGTCATAGATTTCCGGGAGTGTGCTAAATGCCGAAAGTTGATACAACTTAGCATACATCTACGGGTATGAATTGTTTGCCCTGTTCCTGTGCTACAAGTCGATATCATTTTTTTATAGGTGACCCAAATATTACAGCCGTAACGTCTGTCAACCTAAGGTGTGCATATTTACGATTACGCTAACAAAATGACACCTCCGCTAACGTTATTGGGTCTTATCATTTTCTCCGTTTTTTCAAAAATACCGGCCAGTTTATCGACTGAGCACAACTTTGGTGTTATAAGTATGTTGCCCTGGCAGTATGCTAACTTTCTGCCGCTATTTATAGGGGATCGCATGTATAATATGTCCGTAAAGCATTAAACGGAAGTCACTTTCCAAAGTGTCATAGATTTCCGGGAGTATGCTAAATGCCGAAAGTTGATACAACTTAGCATACATCTACGGGTATGAATTTGTTGCCCTGTTCCTGTGCTACAAGTCGATATCAATTTTTTTATAGGTGACCCAAATATTACGGCCGCAACGTCTGTCAACCTAAGGTGTGCATATTTACGATTACGCTAACAAAATGACACCTCCGCTAACGTTATTGGGTCTTATCATTTTCTCCGTTTTTTTCAAAAATACCGGCGAGTTTATCGACTGAGCACAACTTTGGTGTTATAAGTTAGTTGCCCTGGCAGTATGCTAACTTTCTGCCGCTATTTATAGGGGGTCGCATGTATAATATGTCCGTAAAGCATTAAACGGAAGTGACTTTCCAAAGTGTCATAGATTTCCGGGAGTGTGCTAAATGCCGAAAGTTGATACAACTTAGCATACATCTACGGGCATGAATTTGTTGCCCTGTTCCTGTGCTACAAGTCGATATCAATTTTTTATAGGTGACCCAAATATTACGGCCGCAACGTCTGTCAACCTAAGGTGTGCATATTTACGATTACGCTAACAAAATGACACCTCCGCTAACGTTATTGGGTCTTATCATTTTCTCCGTTTTTTTCAAAAATACCGGCGAGTTTATCGACTGAGCACAACTTTGGTGTTATAAGTTAGTTGCCCTGGCAGTATGCTAACTTTCTGCCGCTATTTATAGGGGGTCGCATGTATAATATGTCCGTAAAGCATTAAACGGAAGTGACTTTCCAAAGTGTCATAGATTTCCGGGAGTGTGCTAAATGCCGAAAGTTGATACAACTTAGCATACATCTACGGGTATGAATTGTTTGCCCTGTTCCTGAGCTACAAGTCGATATCTATTTTCTATAGGTGACCCAAATATTACGGCCGCAACGTCTGTCAACCTAAGGTGTGCATATTTACGATTACGCTAACAAAATGACACCTCCGCTAACGTTATTGGGTCTTATCATTTTCTCCGTTTTTTTCAAAAATACCGGCGAGTTTATCGACTGAGCACAACTTTGGTGTTATAAGTTAGTTGCCCTGGCAGTATGCTAACTTTCTGCAGCTATTTATAGGGGGTCGCATGTATAATATGTCCGTAAAGCATTAAACGGAAGTGACTTTCCAAAGTGTATTAGATTTCCGGGAGTGTGCTAAATGCCGAAAGTTGATACAACGTAGCATACATCTACGGGTATGAATTTGTTGCCCTGTTCCTGTGCTACAAGTCGATATCAATTTTTTTTATAGATAACCCAAATATTACGGCCGCAACGTCTGTCAACCTAAGGTGTGCATATTTACAATTACGCTAACAAAATGACACCTCCGCTAACGTTATTGGGTCTTATCATTTTCTCCGTTTTTTTCAAAAATACCGGCGAGTTTATCGACTGAGCACAACTTTGGTGTTATAAGTTAGTTGCCCTGGCAGTATGCTCACTTTCTGCCGCTATTTATAGGGGGTCGCATGTATAATATGTCCGTAAAGCATTAAACGGAAGTGACTTTCCAAAGTGTCATATATTTCCGGGAGTGTGCTAAATGCCGAAAGTTGATACAACTTAGCATACATCTACGGGTATGAATTGTTTGCCCTGTTTCTGTGCTACAAGTCGATATCATTTTTTTATAGGTGACCCAAATATTACAGCCGTAACGTCTGTCAACCTAAGGTGTGCATATTTACGATTACGCTAACAAAATGACACCTCCGCTAACGTTATTGGGTCTTATCATTTTCTCCGTTTTTTCAAAAATACCGGCCAGTTTATCGATTGAGCACAACTTTGGTGTTATAAGTTAGTTGCCCTGGCAGTATGCTAACTTTCTGCCGCTATTTATAGGGGGTCGCATGTATAATATGTCCGTAAAGCATTAAACGGAAGTGACTTTCCAAAGTGTCATAGATTTCCGGGAGTATGCTAAATGCCGAAAGTTGATACAACTTAGCATACATCTACGGGTATGAATTTGTTGCCCTGTTCCTGTGCTACAAGTCGATATCAATTTTGTTATAGGTGACCCAAATATTACGGCCGCAACGTCTGTCAACCTAAGGTGTGCATATTTACGATTACGCTAACAAAATGACACCTCCGCTAACGTTATTGGGTCTTATCATTTTCTCTGTTTTTTTCAAAAATACCGGCGAGTTTATCGACTGAGCACAACTTTGGTGTTATAAGTTAGTTGCCCTGGCAGTATGCTAACTTTCTGCCGCTATTTATAGGGGGTCGCATGTATAATATGTCCGTAAAGCATTAAACGGAAGTGACTTTCCAAAGTGTCATAGATTTCCGGGAGTGTGCTAAATGCCGAAAGTTGATACAACTTAGCATACATCTACGGGTATGAATTGTTTGCCCTGTTCCTGTGCTACAAGTCGATATCTATTTTCTATAGGTGACCCAAATATTACGGCCGCAACGTCTGTCAACCTAAGGTGTGCATATTTACGATTACGCTAACAAAATGACACCTCCGCTAACGTTATTGGGTCTTATCATTTTCTCCGTTTTTTTCAAAAATACCGGCGAGTTTATCGACTGAGCACAACTTTGGTGTTATAAGTTAGTTGCCCTGGCAGTATGCTAACTTTCTGCCGCTATTTATAGGGGGTCGCATGTATAATATGTCCGTAAAGCATTAAACGGAAGTCACTTTCCAAAGTGTCATAGATTTCCGGGAGTATGCTAAATGCCGAAAGTTGATACAACTTAGCATACATCTACGGGTATGAATTTGTTGCCCTGTTCCTGTGCTACAAGTCGATATCAATTTTGTTATAGGTGACCCAAATATTACGGCCGCAACGTCTGTCAACCTAAGGTGTGCATATTTACGATTACGCTAACAAAATGACACCTCCGCTAACGTTATTGGGTCTTATCATTTTCTCCGTTTTTTCAAAAATACCGGCCAGTTTATCGATTGAGCACAACTTTGGTGTTATAAGTTAGTTGCCCTGGCAGTATGCTAACTTTCTGCCGCTATTTATAGGGGGTCGCATGTATAATATGTCCGTAAAGCATTAAACGGAAGTGACTTTCCAAAGTGTCATAGATTTCCGGGAGTATGCTAAATGCCGAAAGTTGATACAACTTAGCATACATCTACGGGTATGAATTTGTTGCCCTGTTCCTGTGCTACAAGTCGATATCAATTTTGTTATAGGTGACCCAAATATTACGGCCGCAACGTCTGTCAACCTAAGGTGTGCATATTTACGATTACGCTAACAAAATGACACCTCCGCTAACGTTATTGGGTCTTATCATTTTCTCCGTTTTTTTCAAAAATACCGGCGAGTTTATCGACTGAGCACAACTTTGGTGTTATAAGTTAGTTGCCCTGGCAGTATGCTAACTTTCTGCCGCTATTTATAGGGGGTCGGATGTATAATATGTCCGTAAAGCATTAAACGGAAGTGACTTTCCAAAGTGTCATAGATTTCCGGGAGTGTGCTAAATGCCGAAAGTTGATACAACTTAGCATACATCTACGGGTATGAATTTGTTGCCCTGTTCCTGTGCTACAAGTCGATATCAATTTTTTAAAGGTGACCCAAATATTACGGCCGCAACGTCTGTCAACCTACGGTGTGCATATTTACGATTACGCTAACAAAATGACACCTCCGCTAACGTTATTGGGTCTTATCATTTTCTCCGTTTTTTTTCAAAAATACCGGCGAGTTTATCGACTGAGCACAACTTTGGTGTTATAAGTTAGTTGCCCTGGCAGTATGCTCACTTTCTGCCGCTATTTATAGGGGGTCGCATGTATAATATGTCCGTAAAGCATTAAACGGAAGTGACTTTCCAAAGTGTCATAGATTTCCGGGAGTGTGCTAAATGCCGAAAGTTGATACAACTTAGCATACATCTACGGGTATGAATTGTTTGCCCTGTTCCTGTGCTACAAGTCGATATCAATTTTTTATAGGTGACCCAAATATTACAGCCGTAACGTCTGTCAACCTAAGGTGTGCATATTTACGATTACGCTAACAAAATGACACCTCCGCTAACGTTATTGGGTCTTATCATTTTCTCCGTTTTTTCAAAAATACCGGCGAGTTTATCGACTGAGCACAACTTTGGTGTTATAAGTTAGTTGCCCTGGCAGTATGCTAACTTTCTGCCGCTATTTATAGGGGGTCGCATGTATAATATGTCCGTAAAGCATTAAACGGAAGTGACTTTCCAAAGTGTCATAGATTTCCGGGAGTGTGTAAAATGCCGAAAGTTGATACAACTTAGCATACATCTACGGGTATGAATTTGTTGCCCTGTACCTGTGCTACAAGTCGATATCAATTTTTTATAGGTGACCCAAATATTACGGCCGCAACGTCTGTCAACCTAAGGTGTGCATATTTACGATTACGCTAACAAAATGACACCTCCGCTAACGTTATTGGGTCTTATCATTTTCTCCGTTTTTTCAAAAATACCGGCGAGTTTATCGACTGAGCACAACTTTGGTGTTATAAGTTAGTTGCCCTGGCAGTATGCTAACTTTCTGCCGCTATTTATAGGGGTTCGCATGTATAATATGTCCGTAAAACATTAAACGGAAGTGACTTTCCAAAGTGGTATAGATTTCCGGGAGTGTGCTGAATGCCGAAAGTTGATACAACTTAGCATACATCTATGGGTATGAATTTGTTGCCCTGTTCCTGTGCTACAAGTCGATATCAATTTTTTAATACGGTGACCTAAATATTACGGCCGCAACGTCTGTCAACCTAAGGTGTGCATTTTTACGATTACGCTAACAAAATGACACCTCCGCTAACGTTATTGGGTCTTATCATTTTCTCCGTTTTTTTCAAAAATACCGGCGAGTTTATCGACTGTGCACAACTTTGGTGTTATAAGTTAGTTGCCCTGGCAGTATGCTAACTTTCTGCCGCTATTTATAGGGGGTCGCATGTATAATATGTCCGTAAAGCATTAAACGGAAGTGACTTTCCAAAGTGTCATAGATTTCCGGGAGTGTGCTAAATGCCGAAAGTTGATACAACTTAGCATACATCTACGGGTATGAATTTGTTGCCCTGTTCCTGTGCTACAAGTCGATATCAATTTTTTATAGGTGACCCAAATATTACGGCCGCAACGTCTGTCAACCTAAGGTGTGCATATTTATGATTACGCTAACAAAATGACACCTCCGCTAACGTTATTGGTTCTTATCATTTTCTCCGTTTTTTTCAAAAATACCGGCGAGTTTATCGACTGAGCACAACTTTGGTGTTATAAGTTAGTTGCCCTGGCAGTATGCTAACTTTCTGCCGCTATTTATAGGGAGTCGCATGTATAATATGTCCGTAAAGCATTAAACGGAAGTGACTTTCCAAAGTGTCATAGATTTCCGGGAGTGTGCTAAATGCCGAAAGTTGATACAAGTTAGCATACATCTACGGGTATGAATTTGTTGCCCTGTTCCTGTGCTACAAGTCGATATCAATTTTTTTTATAGATGACCCAAATATTACGGCCGCAACGTCTGTCAACCTAAGGTGTGCATATTTACGATTATGCTAACAAAATGACACCTCCGCTAACGTTATTGGGTCTTATCATTTTCTCCGTTTTTTCAAAAATACCGGCGAGTTTATCGACTGAGCACAACTTTGGTGTTATAAGTTAGTTGCCCTGGCAGTATGCTAACTTTCTGCCGCTATTTATAGGGGGTCGCATGTATAATATGTCCGTAAAGCATTAAACGGAAGTGACTTTCCAAAGTGTCATAGATTTCCGGGAGTGTGCTAAATGCCGAAAGTTGATACAACTTAGCATACATCTACGGGTATGAATTTGTTGCCCTGTTCCTGTGCTACAAGTCGATATCAATTTTTTATAGGTGACCCAAATATTACGGCCGCAACGTCTGTCAACCTAAGGTGTGCATATTTACGATTACGCTAACAAAATGACACCTCCGCTAACGTTATTGGGTCTTATCATTTTCTCCGTTTTTTCAAAAATACCGGCGAGTTTATCGACTGAGCACAACTTTGGTGTTATAAGTTAGTTGCCCTGGCAGTATGCTAAATTTCTGCCGCTATTTATAGGGGTTCGCATGTATAATATGTCCGTAAAACATTAAACGGAAGTGACTTTCCAAAGTGGTATAGATTTCCGGGAATGTGCTAAATGCCGAAAGTTGATACAACTTAGCATACATCTACGGGTATGAATTTGTTGCCCTGTTCCTGTGCTACAAGTCGATATCAATTTTTTTATAGGTGACCTAAATATTACGGCCGCAACGTCTGTCAACCTAAGGTGTGCATATTTACGATTACGCTAACAAAATGACACCTCCGCTAACGTTATTGGGTCTTATCATTTTCTCCGTTTTTTTCAAAAATACCGGCGAGTTTATCGACTGAGCACAACTTTGGTGTTATAAGTTAGTTGCCCTGGCAGTATGCTAACTTTCTGCCGCTATTTATAGGGGGTCGCATGTATAATATGTCCGTAAAGCATTAAACGGAAGTGACTTTCCAAAGTGTCATAGATTTCCGGGAGTGTGCTAAATGCCGAAAGTTGATACAACTTAGCATACATCTACGGGTATAAATTTGTTGCCCTGTTCCTGTGCTACAAGTCGATATCAATTTTTTATAGGTGACCCAAATATTACGGCCGCAACGTCTGTCAACCTAAGGTGTGCATATTTACGATTACGCTAACAAAATGACACCTCCGCTAACGTTATTGGTTCTTATCATTTTCTCCGTTTTTTTCAAAAATACCGGCGAGTTTATCGACTGAGCACAACTTTGGTGTTATAAGTTAGTTGCCCTGGCAGTATGCTAACTTTCTGCCGCTATTTATAGGGGGTCGCATGTATAATATGTCCGTAAAGCATTAAACGGAAGTGACTTTCCAAAGTGTCATAGATTTCCGGGAGTGTGCTTAATGCCGAAAGTTGCTACAACTTAGCATACATCTACGGGTATGAATTTGTTGCCCTGTTCCTGTGCTACAAGTCGATATCAATTTTTTATAGGTGACCCAAATATTACGGCCGCAACGTCTGTCAACCTAAGGTGTGCATATTTACGATTACGCTAACAAAATGACACCTCCGCTAACGTTATTGGGTCTTATCATTTTCTCCGTTTTTTTCAAAAATACCGGCGAGTTTATCGATTGAGCACAACTTTGGTGTTATAAGTTAGTTGCCCTGGCAGTATGCTAACTTTCTGCCGCTATTTATAGGGGGTCGCATGTATAATATGTCCGTAAAACATTAAACGGAAGTGACTTTCCAAAGTGTCATAGATTTCCGGGAGTGTGCTAAATGCCGAAAGTTGATACAACTTAGCATACATCTACGGGTATGAATTTGTTGCCCTGTTCCTGTGCTACAAGTCGATATCAATTTTTTATAGGTGACCCAAATATTACGGCCGCAACGTCTGTCAACCTAAGGTGTGCATATTTACGATTACGCTAACAAAATGACACCTCCGCTAACGTTATTGGTTCTTATCATTTTCTCCGGTTTTTTTTCAAAAATACCGGCGAGTTTATCGATTGAGCACAACTTTGGTGTTATAAGTTAGTTGCCCTGGCAGTATGCTAACTTTCTGCCGCTATTTATAGGGGATCGCATGTATAATATGTCCGTAAAGCATTAAACGGAAGTGACTTTCCAAAGTGTCATAGATTTCCGGGAGTGTGCTAAATGCCGAAAGTTGATACAAGTTAGCATACATCTACGGGTATGAATTTGTTGCCCTGTTCCTGTGCTACAAGTCGATATCAATTTTTTATAGGTGACCCAAATATTACGGCCGCAACGTCTGTCAACCTAAAGTGTGCATATTTACGATTACGCTCACAAAATGACACCTCCGCTAACGTTATTGGGTCTTATCATTTTCTCCGTTTTTTTTCAAAAATACCGGCGAGTTTATCGACTGAGCACAACTTTGGTGTTATAAGTTAGTTGCCCTGGCAGTATGCTAACTTTCTGCCGCTATTTATAGGGGGTCGCATGTATAATATGTCCGTAAAGCATTAAACGGAAGTCACTTTCCAAAGTGTCATAGATTTCCGGGAGTGTGCTAAATGCCGAAAGTTGATACAACGTAGCATACATCTACGGGTATGAATTTGTTGCCCTGTTCCTGTGCTACAAGTCGATATCATTTTTTTATAGGTGACCCAAATATTACGGCCGCAACGTCTGTCAACCTAAGGTGTGCATATTTACGATTACGCTAACAAAATGACACCTCCGCTAAAGTGATTGGGTCTGATCATTTTCTCCGTTTTTTTCAAAAATACCGGCGAGTTTATCGACTGAGCACAACTTTGGTGTTATAAGTTAGTTGCCCTGGCAGTATGCTAACTTTCTGCCGCTATTTATAGGGGGTCGCATGTATAATATGTCCGTAAAGCATTAAACGGAAGTGACTTTCCAAAGTGTCATAGATTTCCGGGAGTGTGCTAAATGCCGAAAGTTGATACAACTTAGCATACATCTACGGGAATGAATTTGTTGCCCTGTTCCTGTGCTACAAGTCGATATCAATTTTTTATAGGTGACCCAAATATTACGGCCGCAACGTCTGTCAACCTAAGGTGTGCATATTAGCGATTACGCTAACAAAATGACACCTCCGCTAACGTTATTGGGTCTTATCATTTTCTCCGTTTTTTCAAAAATACCGGCGAGTTTATTGACTGAGCACAACTTTGGTGTTATAAGTTAGTTGCCCTGGCAGTATGCTAACTTTCTGCCGCTATTTATAGGGGATCGCATGTATAATATGTCCGTAAAGCATTAAACGGAAGTCACTTTCCAAAGTGTCATAGATTTCCGGGAGTATGCTAAATGCCGAAAGTTGATACAACTTAGCATACATCTACGGGTATGAATTTGTTGCCCTGTTCCTGTGCTACAAGTCGATATCAATTTTTTTATAGGTGACCCAAATATTACGGCCGCAACGTCTGTCAACCTAAGGTGTGCATATTTACGATTACGCTAACAAAATGACACCTCCGCTAACGTTATTGGGTCTTATCATTTTCTCCGTTTTTTTCAAAAATACCGGCGAGTTTATCGACTGAGCACAACTTTGGTGTTATAAGTTAGTTGCCCTGGCAGTATGCTAACTTTCTGCCGCTATTTATAGGGGGTCGCATGTATAATATGTCCGTAAAGCATTAAACGGAAGTGACTTTCCAAAGTGTCATAGATTTCCGGGAGTGTGCTAAATGCCGAAAGTTGATACAACTTAGCATACATCTACGGGTATGAATTTGTTGCCCTGTTCCTGTGCTACAAGTCGATATCAATTTTTTATAGGTGACCCAAATATTACGGCCGCAACGTCTGTCAACCTAAGGTGTGCATATTTACGATTACGCTAACAAAATGACACCTCCGCTAACGTTATTGGGTCTTATCATTTTCTCCGTTTTTTTCAAAAATACCGGCGAGTTTATCGACTGAGCACAACTTTGGTGTTATAAGTTAGTTGCCCTGGCAGTATGCTAACTTTCTGCCGCTATTTATAGGGGGTCGCATGTATAATATGTCCGTAAAGCATTAAACGGAAGTGACTTTCCAAAGTGTCATAGATTTCCGGGAGTGTGCTAAATGCCGAAAGTTGATACAACTTAGCATACATCTACGGGTATGAATTGTTTGCCCTGTTCCTGTGCTACAAGTCGATATCTATTTTCTATAGGTGACCCAAATATTACGGCCGCAACGTCTGTCAACCTAAGGTGTGCATATTTACGATTACGCTAACAAAATGACACCTCCGCTAACGTTATTGGGTCTTATCATTTTCTCCGTTTTTTTCAAAAATACCGGCGAGTTTATCGACTGAGCACAACTTTGGTGTTATAAGTTAGTTGCCCTGGCAGTATGCTAACTTTCTGCCGCTATTTATAGGGGGTCGCATGTATAATATGTCCGTAAAGCATTAAACGGAAGTCACTTTCCAAAGTGTCATAGATTTCCGGGAGTGTGCTAAATGCCGAAAGTTGATACAACGTAGCATACATCTACGGGTATGAATTTGTTGCCCTGTTCCTGTGCTACAAGTCGATATCAATTTTTTTTATAGATAACCCAAATATTACGGCCGCAACGTCTGTCAACCTAAGGTGTGCATATTTACGATTACGCTAACAAAATGACACCTCCGCTAACGTTATTGGGTCTTATCATTTTCTCCGTTTTTTTCAAAAATACCGGCGAGTTTATCGACTGAGCACAACTTTGGTGTTATAAGTTAGTTGCCCTGGCAGTATGCTCACTTTCTGCCGCTATTTATAGGGGGTCGCATGTATAATATGTCCGTAAAGCATTAAACGGAAGTGACTTTCCAAAGTGTCATAGATTTCCGGGAGTGTGCTAAATGCCGAAAGTTGATACAAGTT
The DNA here is from genome assembly GCF_036588685.1 of Mytilus trossulus. Taxonomy (NCBI): domain Eukaryota; kingdom Metazoa; phylum Mollusca; class Bivalvia; order Mytilida; family Mytilidae; genus Mytilus; species Mytilus trossulus. The sequence continues at coordinate 85,709,533 of NC_086375.1, read as the reverse complement.
AGCATACATCTACGGGTATGAATTTGTTGCCCTGTTCCTGTGCTACAAGTCGATATTAATTTTTTATAGGTGACCCAAATATTACGGCCGCAACGTCTGTCAACCTAAGGTGTGCATATTTACGATTACGCTCACAAAATGACACCTCCGCTAACGTTATTGGGTCTTATCATTTTCTCCGTTTTTTTTCAAAAATACCGGCGAGTTTATCGACTGAGCACAACTTTGGTGTTATAAGTTAGTTGCCCTGGCAGTATGCTAACTTTCTGCCGCTATTTATAGGGGGTCGCATGTATAATATGTCCGTAAAGCATTAAACGGAAGTGACTTTCCAAAGTGTCATAGATTTCCGGGAGTGTGCTAAATGCCGAAAGTTGATACAACTTAGCATACATCTACGGGTATGAATTGTTTGCCCTGTTCCTGTGCTACAAGTCGATATCAATTTTTTATAGGTGACCCAAATATTACACCCGTAACGTCTGTCAACCTAAGGTGTGCATATTTACGATTACGCTAACAAAATGACACCTCCGCTAACGTTATTGGGTCTTATCATTTTCTCCGTTTTTTCAAAAATACCGGCGAGTTTATCGACTGAGCACAACTTTGGTGTTATAAGTTAGTTGCCCTGGCAGTATGCTAACTTTCTGCCGCTATTTATAGGGGGTCGCATGTATAATATGTCCGTAAAGCATTAAACGGAAGTGACTTTCCAAAGTGTCATAGATTTCCGGGAGTGTGCTAAATGCCGAAAGTTGATACAACTTAGCATACATCTACGGGTATGAATTTGTTGCCCTGTACCTGTGCTACAAGTCGATATTAATTTTTTATAGGTGACCCAAATATTACGGCCGCAACGTCTGTCAACCTAAGGTGTGCATATTTACGATTACGCTAACAAAATGACACCTCCGCTAACGTTATTGGGTCTTATCATTTTCTCCGTTTTTTCAAAAATACCGGCGAGTTTATCGACTGAGCACAACTTTGGTGTTATAAGTTAGTTGCCCTGGCAGTATGCTAACTTTCTGCCGCTATTTATAGGGGTTCGCATGTATAATATGTCCGTAAAACATTAAACGGAAGTGACTTTCCAAAGTGGTATAGATTTCCGGGAGTGTGCTGAATGCCGAAAGTTGATACAACTTAGCATACATCTATGGGTATGAATTTGTTGCCCTGTTCCTGTGCTACAAGTCGATATCAATTTTTTAATACGGTGACCTAAATATTACGGCCGCAACGTCTGTCAACCTAAGGTGTGCATTTTTACGATTACGCTAACAAAATGACACCTCCGCTAACGTTATTGGGTCTTATCATTTTCTCCGTTTTTTTCAAAAATACCGGCGAGTTTATCGACTGTGCACAACTTTGGTGTTATAAGTTAGTTGCCCTGGCAGTATGCTAACTTTCTGCCGCTATTTATAGGGGGTCGCATGTATAATATGTCCGTAAAGCATTAAACGGAAGTGACTTTCCAAAGTGTCATAGATTTCCGGGAGTGTGCTAAATGCCGAAAGTTGATACAACTTAGCATACATCTACGGGTATGAATTTGTTGCCCTGTTCCTGTGCTACAAGTCGATATCAATTTTTTATAGGTGACCCAAATATTACGGCCGCAACGTCTGTCAACCTAAGGTGTGCATATTTATGATTACGCTAACAAAATGACACCTCCGCTAACGTTATTGGTTCTTATCATTTTCTCCGTTTTTTTCAAAAATACCGGCGAGTTTATCGACTGAGCACAACTTTGGTGTTATAAGTTAGTTGCCCTGGCAGTATGCTAACTTTCTGCCGCTATTTATAGGGAGTCGCATGTATAATATGTCCGTAAAGCATTAAACGGAAGTGACTTTCCAAAGTGTCATAGATTTCCGGGAGTGTGCTAAATGCCGAAAGTTGATACAAGTTAGCATACATCTACGGGTATGAATTTGTTGCCCTATTCCTGTGCTACAAGTCGATATCAATTTTTTTTATAGATGACCCAAATATTACGGCCGCAACGTCTGTCAACCTAAGGTGTGCATATTTACGATTATGCTAACAAAATGACACCTCCGCTAACGTTATTGGGTCTTATCATTTTCTCCGTTTTTTCAAAAATACCGGCGAGTTTATCGACTGAGCACAACTTTGGTGTTATAAGTTAGTTGCCCTGGCAGTATGCTAACTTTCTGCCGCTATTTATAGGGGGTCGCATGTATAATATGTCCGTAAAGCATTAAACGGAAGTGACTTTCCAAAGTGTCATAGATTTCCGGGAGTGTGCTAAATGCCGAAAGTTGATACAACTTAGCATACATCTACGGGTATGAATTTGTTGCCCTGTTCCTGTGCTACAAGTCGATATCAATTTTTTATAGGTGACCCAAATATTACGGCCGCAACGTCTGTCAACCTAAGGTGTGCATATTTACGATTACGCTAACAAAATGACACCTCCGCTAACGTTATTGGGTCTTATCATTTTCTCCGTTTTTTCAAAAATACCGGCGAGTTTATCGACTGAGCACAACTTTGGTGTTATAAGTTAGTTGCCCTGGCAGTATGCTAAATTTCTGCCGCTATTTATAGGGGTTCGCATGTATAATATGTCCGTAAAACATTAAACGGAAGTGACTTTCCAAAGTGGTATAGATTTCCGGGAATGTGCTAAATGCCGAAAGTTGATACAACTTAGCATACATCTACGGGTATGAATTTGTTGCCCTGTTCCTGTGCTACAAGTCGATATCAATTTTTTTATAGGTGACCTAAATATTACGGCCGCAACGTCTGTCAACCTAAGGTGTGCATATTTACGATTACGCTAACAAAATGACACCTCCGCTAACGTTATTGGGTCTTATCATTTTCTCCGTTTTTTTCAAAAATACCGGCGAGTTTATCGACTGAGCACAACTTTGGTGTTATAAGTTAGTTGCCCTGGCAGTATGCTAACTTTCTGCCGCTATTTATAGGGGGTCGCATGTATAATATGTCCGTAAAGCATTAAACGGAAGTGACTTTCCAAAGTGTCATAGATTTCCGGGAGTGTGCTAAATGCCGAAAGTTGATACAACTTAGCATACATCTACGGGTATAAATTTGTTGCCCTGTTCCTGTGCTACAAGTCGATATCAATTTTTTATAGGTGACCCAAATATTACGGCCGCAACGTCTGTCAACCTAAGGTGTGCATATTTACGATTACGCTAACAAAATGACACCTCCGCTAACGTTATTGGTTCTTATCATTTTCTCCGTTTTTTTCAAAAATACCGGCGAGTTTATCGACTGAGCACAACTTTGGTGTTATAAGTTAGTTGCCCTGGCAGTATGCTAACTTTCTGCCGCTATTTATAGGGGGTCGCATGTATAATATGTCCGTAAAGCATTAAACGGAAGTGACTTTCCAAAGTGTCATAGATTTCCGGGAGTGTGCTTAATGCCGAAAGTTGCTACAACTTAGCATACATCTACGGGTATGAATTTGTTGCCCTGTTCCTGTGCTACAAGTCGATATCAATTTTTTATAGGTGACCCAAATATTACGGCCGCAACGTCTGTCAACCTAAGGTGTGCATATTTACGATTACGCTAACAAAATGACACCTCCGCTAACGTTATTGGGTCTTATCATTTTCTCCGTTTTTTTCAAAAATACCGGCGAGTTTATCGATTGAGCACAACTTTGGTGTTATAAGTTAGTTGCCCTGGCAGTATGCTAACTTTCTGCCGCTATTTATAGGGGGTCGCATGTATAATATGTCCGTAAAACATTAAACGGAAGTGACTTTCCAAAGTGTCATAGATTTCCGGGAGTGTGCTAAATGCCGAAAGTTGATACAACTTAGCATACATCTACGGGTATGAATTTGTTGCCCTGTTCCTGTGCTACAAGTCGATATCAATTTTTTATAGGTGACCCAAATATTACGGCCGCAACGTCTGTCAACCTAAGGTGTGCATATTTACGATTACGCTAACAAAATGACACCTCCGCTAACGTTATTGGTTCTTATCATTTTCTCCGGTTTTTTTTCAAAAATACCGGCGAGTTTATCGATTGAGCACAACTTTGGTGTTATAAGTTAGTTGCCCTGGCAGTATGCTAACTTTCTGCCGCTATTTATAGGGGATCGCATGTATAATATGTCCGTAAAGCATTAAACGGAAGTGACTTTCCAAAGTGTCATAGATTTCCGGGAGTGTGCTAAATGCCGAAAGTTGATACAAGTTAGCATACATCTACGGGTATGAATTTGTTGCCCTGTTCCTGTGCTACAAGTCGATATCAATTTTTTATAGGTGACCCAAATATTACGGCCGCAACGTCTGTCAACCTAAAGTGTGCATATTTACGATTACGCTCACAAAATGACACCTCCGCTAACGTTATTGGGTCTTATCATTTTCTCCGTTTTTTTTCAAAAATACCGGCGAGTTTATCGACTGAGCACAACTTTGGTGTTATAAGTTAGTTGCCCTGGCAGTATGCTAACTTTCTGCCGCTATTTATAGGGGGTCGCATGTATAATATGTCCGTAAAGCATTAAACGGAAGTCACTTTCCAAAGTGTCATAGATTTCCGGGAGTGTGCTAAATGCCGAAAGTTGATACAACGTAGCATACATCTACGGGTATGAATTTGTTGCCCTGTTCCTGTGCTACAAGTCGATATCATTTTTTTATAGGTGACCCAAATATTACGGCCGCAACGTCTGTCAACCTAAGGTGTGCATATTTACGATTACGCTAACAAAATGACACCTCCGCTAAAGTGATTGGGTCTGATCATTTTCTCCGTTTTTTTCAAAAATACCGGCGAGTTTATCGACTGAGCACAACTTTGGTGTTATAAGTTAGTTGCCCTGGCAGTATGCTAACTTTCTGCCGCTATTTATAGGGGGTCGCATGTATAATATGTCCGTAAAGCATTAAACGGAAGTGACTTTCCAAAGTGTCATAGATTTCCGGGAGTGTGCTAAATGCCGAAAGTTGATACAACTTAGCATACATCTACGGGAATGAATTTGTTGCCCTGTTCCTGTGCTACAAGTCGATATCAATTTTTTATAGGTGACCCAAATATTACGGCCGCAACGTCTGTCAACCTAAGGTGTGCATATTAGCGATTACGCTAACAAAATGACACCTCCGCTAACGTTATTGGGTCTTATCATTTTCTCCGTTTTTTCAAAAATACCGGCGAGTTTATTGACTGAGCACAACTTTGGTGTTATAAGTTAGTTGCCCTGGCAGTATGCTAACTTTCTGCCGCTATTTATAGGGGATCGCATGTATAATATGTCCGTAAAGCATTAAACGGAAGTCACTTTCCAAAGTGTCATAGATTTCCGGGAGTATGCTAAATGCCGAAAGTTGATACAACTTAGCATACATCTACGGGTATGAATTTGTTGCCCTGTTCCTGTGCTACAAGTCGATATCAATTTTTTTATAGGTGACCCAAATATTACGGCCGCAACGTCTGTCAACCTAAGGTGTGCATATTTACGATTACGCTAACAAAATGACACCTCCGCTAACGTTATTGGGTCTTATCATTTTCTCCGTTTTTTTCAAAAATACCGGCGAGTTTATCGACTGAGCACAACTTTGGTGTTATAAGTTAGTTGCCCTGGCAGTATGCTAACTTTCTGCCGCTATTTATAGGGGGTCGCATGTATAATATGTCCGTAAAGCATTAAACGGAAGTGACTTTCCAAAGTGTCATAGATTTCCGGGAGTGTGCTAAATGCCGAAAGTTGATACAACTTAGCATACATCTACGGGTATGAATTTGTTGCCCTGTTCCTGTGCTACAAGTCGATATCAATTTTTTATAGGTGACCCAAATATTACGGCCGCAACGTCTGTCAACCTAAGGTGTGCATATTTACGATTACGCTAACAAAATGACACCTCCGCTAACGTTATTGGGTCTTATCATTTTCTCCGTTTTTTTCAAAAATACCGGCGAGTTTATCGACTGAGCACAACTTTGGTGTTATAAGTTAGTTGCCCTGGCAGTATGCTAACTTTCTGCCGCTATTTATAGGGGGTCGCATGTATAATATGTCCGTAAAGCATTAAACGGAAGTGACTTTCCAAAGTGTCATAGATTTCCGGGAGTGTGCTAAATGCCGAAAGTTGATACAACTTAGCATACATCTACGGGTATGAATTGTTTGCCCTGTTCCTGTGCTACAAGTCGATATCTATTTTCTATAGGTGACCCAAATATTACGGCCGCAACGTCTGTCAACCTAAGGTGTGCATATTTACGATTACGCTAACAAAATGACACCTCCGCTAACGTTATTGGGTCTTATCATTTTCTCCGTTTTTTTCAAAAATACCGGCGAGTTTATCGACTGAGCACAACTTTGGTGTTATAAGTTAGTTGCCCTGGCAGTATGCTAACTTTCTGCCGCTATTTATAGGGGGTCGCATGTATAATATGTCCGTAAAGCATTAAACGGAAGTCACTTTCCAAAGTGTCATAGATTTCCGGGAGTGTGCTAAATGCCGAAAGTTGATACAACGTAGCATACATCTACGGGTATGAATTTGTTGCCCTGTTCCTGTGCTACAAGTCGATATCAATTTTTTTTATAGATAACCCAAATATTACGGCCGCAACGTCTGTCAACCTAAGGTGTGCATATTTACGATTACGCTAACAAAATGACACCTCCGCTAACGTTATTGGGTCTTATCATTTTCTCCGTTTTTTTCAAAAATACCGGCGAGTTTATCGACTGAGCACAACTTTGGTGTTATAAGTTAGTTGCCCTGGCAGTATGCTCACTTTCTGCCGCTATTTATAGGGGGTCGCATGTATAATATGTCCGTAAAGCATTAAACGGAAGTGACTTTCCAAAGTGTCATAGATTTCCGGGAGTGTGCTAAATGCCGAAAGTTGATACAAGTTAGCATACATCTACGGGTATGAATTTGTTGCCCTGTTCCTGTGCTACAAGTCGATATTAATTTTTTATAGGTGACCCAAATATTACGGCCGCAACGTCTGTCAACCTAAGGTGTGCATATTTACGATTACGCTCACAAAATGACACCTCCGCTAACGTTATTGGGTCTTATCATTTTCTCCGTTTTTTTTCAAAAATACCGGCGAGTTTATCGACTGAGCACAACTTTGGTGTTATAAGTTAGTTGCCCTGGCAGTATGCTAACTTTCTGCCGCTATTTATAGGGGGTCGCATGTATAATATGTCCGTAAAGCATTAAACGGAAGTCACTTTCCAAAGTGTCATAGATTTCCGGGAGTGTGCTAAATGCCGAAAGTTGATACAACGTAGCATACATCTACGGGTATGAATTTGTTGCCCTGTTCCTGTGCTACAAGTCGATATCATTTTTTTATAGGTGACCCAAATATTACGGCCGCAACGTCTGTCAACCTAAGGTGTGCATATTTACGATTACGCTAACAAAATGACACCTCCGCTAAAGTGATTGGGTCTGATCATTTTCTCCGTTTTTTTCAAAAATACCGGCGAGTTTATCGACTGAGCACAACTTTGGTGTTATAAGTTAGTTGCCCTGGCAGTATGCTAACTTTCTGCCGCTATTTATAGGGGGTCGCATGTATAATATGTCCGTAAAGCATTAAACGGAAGTGACTTTCCAAAGTGTCATACATTTCCGGGAGTGTGCTAAATGCCGAAAGTTGATACAACTTAGCATACATCTACGGGAATGAATTTGTTGCCCTGTTCCTGTGCTACAAGTCGATATCAATTTTTTATAGGTGACCCAAATATTACGGCCGCAACGTCTGTCAACCTAAGGTGTGCATATTAGCGATTACGCTAACAAAATGACACCTCCGCTAACGTTATTGGGTCTTATCATTTTCTCCGTTTTTTCAAAAATACCGGCGAGTTTATTGACTGAGCACAACTTTGGTGTTATAAGTTAGTTGCCCTGGCAGTATGCTAACTTTCTGCCGCTATTTATAGGGGATCGCATGTATAATATGTCCGTAAAGCATTAAACGGAAGTCACTTTCCAAAGTGTCATAGATTTCCGGGAGTATGCTAAATGCCGAAAGTTGATACAACTTAGCATACATCTACGGGTATGAATTTGTTGCCCTGTTCCTGTGCTACAAGTCGATATCAATTTTTTTATAGGTGACCCAAATATTACGGCCGCAACGTCTGTCAACCTAAGGTGTGCATATTTACGATTACGCTAACAAAATGACACCTCCGCTAACGTTATTGGGTCTTATCATTTTCTCCGTTTTTTTCAAAAATACCGGCGAGTTTATCGACTGAGCACAACTTTGGTGTTATAAGTTAGTTGCCCTGGCAGTATGCTAACTTTCTGCCGCTATTTATAGGGGGTCGCATGTATAATATGTCCGTAAAGCATTAAACGGAAGTGACTTTCCAAAGTGTCATAGATTTCCGGGAGTGTGCTAAATGCCGAAAGTTGATACAACTTAGCATACATCTACGGGTATGAATTTGTTGCCCTGTTCCTGTGCTACAAGTCGATATCAATTTTTTATAGGTGACCCAAATATTACGGCCGCAACGTCTGTCAACCTAAGGTGTGCATATTTACGATTACGCTAACAAAATGACACCTTCGCTAACGTTATTGGGTCTTATCATTTTCTCCGTTTTTTTCAAAAATACCGGCGAGTTTATCGACTGAGCACAACTTTGGTGTTATAAGTTAGTTGCCCTGGCAGTATGCTAACTTTCTGCCGCTATTTATAGGGGGTCGCATGTATAATATGTCCGTAAAGCATTAAACGGAAGTGACTTTCCAAAGTGTCATAGATTTCCGGGAGTGTGCTAAATGCCGAAAGTTGATACAACTTAGCATACATCTACGGGTATGAATTGTTTGCCCTGTTCCTGTGCTACAAGTCGATATCTATTTTCTATAGGTGACCCAAATATTACGGCCGCAACGTCTGTCAACCTAAGGTGTGCATATTTACGATTACGCTAACAAAATGACACCTCCGCTAACGTTATTGGGTCTTATCATTTTCTCCGTTTTTTTCAAAAATACCGGCGAGTTTATCGACTGAGCACAACTTTGGTGTTATAAGTTAGTTGCCCTGGCAGTATGCTAACTTTCTGCCGCTATTTATAGGGGGTCGCATGTATAATATGTCCGTAAAGCATTAAACGGAAGTGACTTTCCAAAGTGTCATAGATTTCCGGGAGTATGCTAAATGCCAAAAGTTGATACAACTTAGCATACATCTACGGGTATGAATTTGTTGCCCTGTTCCTGTGCTACAAGTCGATATCAATTTTGTTATAGGTGACCCAAATATTACGGCCGCAACGTCTGTCAACCTAAGGTGTGCATATTTACGATTACGCTAACAAAATGACACCTCCGCTAACGTTATTGGGTCTTATCATTTTCTCCGTTTTTTTTCAAAAATACCGGCGAGTTTATCGACTGAGCACAACTTTGGTGTTATAAGTTAGTTGCCCTGGCAGTATGCTAACTTTCTGCCGCTATTTATAGGGGGTCGCATGTATAATATGTCCGTAAAGCATTAAACGGAAGTCACTTTCCAAAGTGTCATAGATTTCCGGGAGTGTGCTAAATGCCGAAAGTTGATACAACGTAGCATACATCTACGGGTATGAATTTGTTGCCCTGTTCCTGTGCTACAAGTCGATATCAATTTTTTTTATAGATAACCCAAATATTACGGCCGCAACGTCTGTCAACCTAAGGTGTGCATATTTACGATTACGCTAACAAAATGACACCTCCGCTAACGTTATTGGGTCTTATCATTTTCTCCGTTTTTTTCAAAAATACCGGCGAGTTTATCGACTGAGCACAACTTTGGTGTTATAAGTTAGTTGCCCTGGCAGTATGCTCACTTTCTGCCGCTATTTATAGGGGGTCGCATGTATAATATGTCCGTAAAGCATTAAACGGAAGTGACTTTCCAAAGTGTCATAGATTTCCGGGAGTGTGCTAAATGCCGAAAGTTGATACAACTTAGCATACATCTACGGGTATGAATTGTTTGCCCTGTTCCTGTGCTACAAGTCGATATCATTTTTTTATAGGTGACCCAAATATTACAGCCGTAACGTCTGTCAACCTAAGGTGTGCATATTTACGATTACGCTAACAAAATGACACCTCCGCTAACGTTATTGGGTCTTATCATTTTCTCCGTTTTTTCAAAAATACCGGCCAGTTTATCGACTGAGCACAACTTTGGTGTTATAAGTTAGTTGCCCTGGCAGTATGCTAACTTTCTGCCGCTATTTATAGGGGGTCGCATGTATAATATGTCCGTAAAGCATTAAACGGAAGTTACTTTCCAAAGTGTCATAGATTTCCCAGAGTATGCTAAATGCCGAAAGTTGATACAACTTAGCATACATCTACGGGTATGAATTTGTTGCCCTGTTCCTGTGCTACAAGTCGATATCAATTTTGTTATAGGTGACCCAAATATTACGGCCGCAACGTCTGTCAACCTAAGGTGTGCATATTTACGATTACGCTAACAAAATGACACCTCCGCTAACGTTATTGGGTCTTATCATTTTCTCCGTTTTTTTCAAAAATACCGGCGAGTTTATCGACTGAGCACAACTTTGGTGTTATAAGTTAGTTGCCCTGGCAGTATGCTAACTTTCTGCCGCTATTTATAGGGGGTCGCATGTATAATATGTCCGTAAAGCATTAAACGGAAGTGACTTTCCAAAGTGTCATAGATTTCCGGGAGTGTGCTAAATGCCGAAAGTTGATACAACTTAGCATACATCTACGGGTATGAATTTGTTGCCCTGTTCCTGTGCTACAAGTCGATATCAATTTTTTTTATAGATAACCCAAATATTACGGCCGCAACGTCTGTCAACCTAAGGTGTGCATATTTACGATTACGCTAACAAAATGACACCTCCGCTAACGTTATTGGGTCTTATCATTTTCTCCGTTTTTTCAAAAATACCGGCCAGTTTATCGACTGAGCACAACTTTGGTGTTATAAGTTAGTTGCCCTGGCAGTATGCTAACTTTCTGCCGCTATTTATAGGGGGTTGCATGTATAATATGTCCGTAAAGCATTAAACGGAAGTGACTTTCCAAAGTGTCATAGATTTCCGGGAGTATGCTAAATGCCAAAAGTTGATACAACTTAGCATACATCTACGGGTATGAATTTGTTGCCCTGTTCCTGTGCTACAAGTCGATATCAATTTTGTTATAGGTGACCCAAATATTACGGCCGCAACGTCTGTCAACCTAAGGTGTGCATATTTACGATTACGCTAACAAAATGACACCTCCGCTAACGTTATTGAGTCTTATCATTTTCTCCGTTTTTTTCAAAAATACCGGCGAGTTTATCGACTGAGCACAACTTTGGTGTTATAAGTTAGTTGCCCTGGCAGTATGCTAACTTTCTGCCGCTATTTATAGGGGGTCGCATGTATAATATGTCCGTAAAGCATTAAACGGAAGTGACTTTCCAAAGTGTCATAGATTTCCGGGAGTGTGCTAAATGCCGAAAGTTGATACAACTTAGCATACATCTACGGGTATGAATTGTTTGCCCTGTTCCTGTGCTACAAGTCGATATCATTTTTTTATAGGTGACCCAAATATTACAGCCGTAACGTCTGTCAACCTAAGGTGTGCATATTTACGATTACGCTAACAAAATGACACCTCCGCTAACGTTATTGGGTCTTATCATTTTCTCCGTTTTTTCAAAAATACCGGCCAGTTTATCGACTGAGCACAACTTTGGTGTTATAAGTTAGTTGCCCTGGCAGTATGCTAACTTTCTGCCGCTATTTATAGGGGGTCGCATGTATAATATGTCCGTAAAGCATTAAACGGAAGTTACTTTCCAAAGTGTCATAGATTTCCCGGAGTATGCTAAATGCCGAAAGTTGATACAACTTAGCATACATCTACGGGTATGAATTTGTTGCCCTGTTCCTGTGCTACAAGTCGATATCAATTTTGTTATAGGTGACCCAAATATTACGCCGCAACGTCTGTCAACCTAAGGTGTGCATATTTACGATTACGCTAACAAAATGACACCTCCGCTAACGTTATTGGGTCTTATCATTTTCTCCGTTTTTTTCAAAAATACCGGCCAGTTTATCGACTGAGCACAACTTTGGTGTTATAAGTTAGTTGCCCTGGCAGTATGCTAACTTTCTGCCGCTATTTATAGGGGGTCGCATGTATAATATGTCCGTAAAGCATTAAACGGAAGTGACTTTCCAAAGTGTCATAGATTTCCGGGAGTGTGCTAAATGCCGAAAGTTGATACAACTTAGCATACATCTACGGGTATGAATTTGTTGCCCTGTTCCTGTGCTACAAGTCGATATCAATTTTTTTTATAGATAACCCAAATATTACGGCCGCAACGTCTGTCAACCTAAGGTGTGCATATTTACGATTACGCTAACAAAATGACACCTCCGCTAACGTTATTGGGTCTTATCATTTTCTCCGTTTTTTCAAAAATACCGGCCAGTTTATCTACTGAGCACAACTTTGGTGTTATAAGTTAGTTGCCCTGGCAGTATGCTAACTTTCTGCCGCTATTTATAGGGGGTCGCATGTATAATATGTCCGTAAAGCATTAAACGGAAGTGACTTTCCAAAGTGTCATAGATTTCCGGGAGTATGCTAAATGCCAAAAGTTGATACAACTTAGCATACATCTACGGGTATGAATTTGTTGCCCTGTTCCTGTGCTACAAGTCGATATCAATTTTGTTATAGGTGACCCAAATATTACGGCCGCAACGTCTGTCAACCTAAGGTGTGCATATTTACGATTACGCTAAAAAAATGACACCTCCGCTAACGTTATTGGTTCTTATCATTTTCACCGTTTTTTTCAAAAATACCGGCGAGTTTATCGACTGAGCACAACTTTGGTGTTATAAGTTAGTTGCCCTGGCAGTATGCTAACTTTCTGCCGCTATTTATAGGGGGTCGCATGTATAATATGTCCGTAAAGCATTAAACGGAAGTGACTTTCCAAAGTGTCATAGATTTCCGGGAGTGTGCTAAATGCCGAAAGTTGATACAACTTAGCATACATCTACGGGTATGAATTTGTTGCCCTGTTCCTGTGCTACAAGTCGATATCTATTTTCTATAGGTGACCCAAATATTACGGCCGCAACGTCTGTCAACCTACGGTGTGCATATTTACGATTACGCTAACAAAATGACACCTCCGCTAACGTTATTGGTTCTTATCATTTTCTCCGTTTTTTTCAAAAATACCGGCGAGTTTATCGACTGAGCACAACTTTGGTGTTATAAGTTAGTTGCCCTGGCAGTATGCTCACTTTCTGCCGCTATTTATAGGGGGTCGCATGTATAATATGTCCGTAAAGCATTAAACGGAAGTGACTTTCCAAAGTGTCATAGATTTCCGGGAGTGTGCTAAATGCCGAAAGTTGATACAACTTAGCATACATCTACGGGTATGAATTGTTTGCCCTGTTCCTGTGCTACATGTCGATATCAATTTTTTTATAGGTGACCCAAATATTACAGCCGTAACGTCTGTCAACCTAAGGTGTGCATATTTACGATTACGCTAACAAAATGACACCTCCGCTAACGTTATTGGGTCTTATCATTTTCTCCGTTTTTTCAAAAATACCGGCCAGTTTATCGACTGAGCACAACTTTGGTGTTATAAGTTAGTTGCCCTGGCAGTATGCTAACTTTCTGCCGCTATTAATAGGGGGTCGCATGTATAATATGTCCGTAAAGCATTAAACGGAAGTGACTTTCCAAAGTGTCATAGATTTCCGGGAGTGTGCTAAATGCCGAAAGTTGATACAACTTAGCATACATCTACGGGTATGAATTTGTTGCCCTGTTCCTGTTCTACAAGTCGATATCAATTTTTTTTATAGATAACCCAAATATTACGGCCGCAACGTCTGTCAACCTAAGGTGTGCATATTTACGATTACGCTAACAAAATGACACCTCCGCTAACGTTATTGGGTCTTATCATTTTCTCCGTTTTTTCAAAAATACCGGCCAGTTTATCTACTGAGCACAACTTTGGTGTTATAAGTTAGTTGCCCTGGCAGTATGCTAACTTTCTGCCGCTATTTATAGGGGGTCGCATGTATAATATGTCCGTAAAGCATTAAACGGAAGTGACTTTCCAAAGTGTCATAGATTTCCGGGAGTATGCTAAATGCCAAAAGTTGATACAACTTAGCATACATCTACGGGTATGAATTTGTTGCCCTGTTCCTGTGCAACAAGTCGATATCAATTTTGTTATAGGTGACCCAAATATTACGGCCGCAACGTCTGTCAACCTAAGGTGTGCATATTTACGATTACGCTAAAAAAATGACACCTCCGCTAACGTTATTGGTTCTTATCATTTTCACCGTTTTTTTCAAAAATACCGGCGAGTTTATCGACTGAGCACAACTTTGGTGTTATAAGTTAGTTGCCCTGGCAGTATGCTAACTTTCTGCCGCTATTTATAGGGGGTCGCATGTATAATATGTCCGTAAAGCATTAAACGGAAGTGACTTTCCAAAGTGTCATAGATTTCCGGGAGTGTGCTAAATGCCGAAAGTTGATACAACTTAGCATACATCTACGGGTATGAATTTGTTGTCCTGTTTCTGTGCTACAAGTCGATATCTATTTTCTATAGGTGACCCAAATATTACGGCCGCAACGTCTGTCAACCTACGGTGTGCATATTTACGATTACGCTAACAAAATGACACCTCCGCTAACGTTATTGGTTCTTATCATTTTCTCCGTTTTTTTCAAAAATACCGGCGAGTTTATCGACTGAGCACAACTTTGGTGTTATAAGTTAGTTGCCCTGGCAGTATGCTAACTTTCTGCCGCTATTTATAGGGGGTCGCATGTATAATATGTCCGTAAAGCATTAAACGGAAGTGACTTTCCAAAGTGTCATAGATTTCCGGGAGTGTGCTAAATGCCGAAAGTTGATACAACTTAGCATACATCTACGGGAATGAATTGTTTGCCCTGTTCCTGTGCTACAAGTCGATATCAATTTTTTATAGGTGACCCAAATATTACAGCCGTAACGTCTGTCAACCTAAGGTGTGCATATTTACGATTACGCTAACAAAATGACACCTCCGCTAACGTTATTGGGTCTTATCATTTTCTCCGTTTTTTCAAAAATACCGGCCAGTTTATCGACTGAGCACAACTTTGGTGTTATAAGTTAGTTGCCCTGGCAGTATGCTAACTTTCTGCCGCTATTTATAGGGGGTCGCATGTATAATATGTCCGTAAAGCATTAAACGGAAGTGACTTTCCAAAGTGTCATAGATTTCCGGGAGTATGCTAAATGCCGAAAGTTGATACAACTTAGCATACATCTACGGGTATGAATTTGTTGCCCTGTTCCTGTGCTACAAGTCGATATCAATTTTGTTATAGGTGACCCAAATATTACGGCCGCAACGTCTGTCAACCTAAGGTGTGCATATTTACGATTACGCTAACAAAATGACACCTCCGCTAACGTTATTGGGTCTTATCATTTTCTCCGTTTTTTTCAAAAATACCGGCGAGTTTATCGACTGAGCACAACTTTGGTGTTATAAGTTAGTTGCCCTGGCAGTATGCTAACTTTCTGCCGCTATTTATAGGGGGTCGCATGTATAATATGTCCGTAAAGCATTAAACGGAAGTGACTTTCCAAAGTGTCATAGATTTCCGGGAGTGTGCTAAATGCCGAAAGTTGATACAACTTAGCATACATCTACGGGAATGAATTTGTTGCCCTGTTCCTGTGCTACAAGTCGATATCAATTTTTTATAGGTGACCCAAATATTACGGCCGCAACGTCTGTCAACCTACGGTGTGCATATTTACGACTACGCTAACAAAATGACACCTCCGCTAACGTTATTGGTTCTTATCATTTTCACCGTTTTTTTCAAAAATACCGGCGAGTTTATCGACTGAGCACAACTTTGGTGTTATAAGTTAGTTGCCCTGGCAGTATGCTAACTTTCTGCCGCTATTTATAGGGGGTCGCATGTATAATATGTCCGTAAAGCATTAAACGGAAGTGACTTTCCAAAGTGTCATAGATTTCCGGGAGTGTGCTAAATGCCGAAAGTTGATACAACTTAGCATACATCT